>NW_004443970.1:16674233-16676353 GCF_000243295.1 Trichechus manatus latirostris
TGATGTTGTTGTCATTTACTGATTAACTGCTCTGATTCCCTGTTGTATTTCTTTTGGTTTTGGATAGTCTTTGAGAGTTCATTTCCTAGACTGGTATCTGGCTGGTATGATCCTGCGTCCTAGATTCTGTCTGTGAGCTGAAGTTGTTCATTCTCACATGGAAGATCTCCCTTTAATAATTCTTGTAAGTTTTTTATGGTTCTTAAATATTCCGTTAATTTTTGTTTATCTGGAAATGACCTAATTTCACCATCATATTTGAATGAGAGTTTTGCAGGATATATTATTCTTGGCTGGCAATTTTTTTCAAGATTTTATATATGTCATCCTATTGCCTTCTTGCTTGCATTGTTTCTGCCGAATAATCTGAGCTTAGTCTTATTGTTTCTACTCTGTATGCAACTTCTTATTTTTCATGAGCTGCTCTCAGGATTCTTTGTTTGTCTTTGGTTTTGGGGAGTGTGATTATGATATGCTTTGGTGATTTTCTTTGGTGTCTCTCCTATATGGGGTTCGTTGAGCTTCTTGGATGGCCAGCTTTTCATCTTTCATGATATTGGAGAAGTATTCTGTCAGCAGTTCCTCAGTGATCCTCTCTGTGTTTTCTGTTTTCTCCTCCTCTTCTTGAACTCCAATCACTCACAAATTTTTGCTTTTGATTGTATCCCACATAACTCTCAGGGTCTCTTCATTTTTCTTTGTTCTTTTTTTCTGAGTTTTCCACAAACAGAGATGTATCCAAGTGTTTGTCTTCAATTCCACTGATCCTGTCTTCCACCATTTCAAATCTACTTCTCACCCCTTCTATGACGCCGTCCATTTCTGAAATCTTGTTGTTTATCTTTAGGATTTTTAATTGTTGTCTTTGTATAATTTCTAGGTCTGAATTTATTTTGGCATTTTGTTCCTGCATTATTTTCCTGAATTATTCAAATTTTTTGTCTGTATTGTCCATGAATTTGCCTATTTTTTCCTCATGTTTGTCAGCTTTTTGCCTCAGCTTTTGGATAATTCTAAATATAAGAGATTTGAATTCCCTATCAGGAAGTTCTAGTGCATTTTATTCCACTAGAATGTCATCCAGTGTTTTATTTTGGACACCTACTGGAACCATCCTGTCCTGTTTTTGCAAATGTTTTGATATTGTCTGCTGTCTTCAGGGCATTCAGTAGTTATTTTTCTCATTTATTGATTGCAGATTTGTTTGTTTCATCCATTTTTTTTTTTTTTTTAAATTTGACTGTCTGAGCAGGCGGACTGTGTGTTCTTTGTTGTTTGCTGTTTTGTGGGCACGATACTTTTCACCTCCTTCTCCAATTGGCAGGGTCAGTCACTCAGATATGGTACAGCAGGGTAGGTCTAGCTGAAGAGGAGTTACTGTGATGGACTTTTTGTGTCACTTACTACAGGCACCGGGGCAGGGCAGTAATCAGTGCAGGGCAGGTTCCAGTAGACCATGGCTGTGCTGCTTGGTGGTGTGATGTTAAGCTCACAGTGTAGGTAGGCAGGATGTAGGGGGAATATCGTTTTGTGTGGTGCTAAGATGGATATGGGAGAGAGGAGAGAGGAACAGGAGCCAAAAAGATACAAACAAACAATAAAGAGTGCTAGCGGAGCTTGCTGTGGGGGTGGAGAGATGAGAGACTATGAAATGGAGAAAAACAAAAGTGGAAGAAGAAGAAAAAAGAAAGAAAAGAACAAATAAATAAAAATCCAAAAGGAAAAAGAATGGCAAAGCTCCCAAGGATCCCACCGGTGCAGCTATGAGGTCTGGGGAAGTTGTTCTCAGGTGTTGAAATACAGCCTGGCTAGAAGGCATAGAGGTATTCAGCACCAGGTATTCAGGGAACAGAAAGAGAAGGAAGGTATAGAGAGACAAGAATCTGAGTAATGAATAAAACAAAAAGGGAAAAAGAGGGTAAAGAAAACAAAACAAATAAAAAAAAAAAGAATAAGAAAAGCCCCCCAAAAACAGAAAAAAAAAAAAAAAACATGAAAAAAGAAATGCTCTCAGGGATCCCTCTGGGCCTCTGCGCAAACTAAGGGAATAGTCTCCAAGCCACGCAGCACCGCCCAGCCAGAATGGGCTCCCAACTCAAGAAAAGGAAAAGAAAACAAAC
>NW_004443970.1:16677304-16716153 GCF_000243295.1 Trichechus manatus latirostris
TCAAGGTCATACTTTGGCTCTCGTGGACTTGTTCTAATTGTCTTCAGTTTCAACTTGAACTTGCAAATGGGCAATTGATAATCTCTTCCGCAGTCGGCCCCTGGCCTCTTTCTGACTGATGATATTGGGCTTTTCCATTGTCTCTTTCCACAGATGTAGTCGATTTGATTCCTGTGTATTCCATTTGGTGAGGTAGAATATGTACCCCAAATAGTCTATTTCTTGTTTATGGAAAGCTCTGTTTCCTTAAGCAGTTTTTCCAAAGTTGAACTGAAAGATGCTTGTTTGTAACTTTTATCCATTACTCTATTCATCCGCAAAGAGAAATGTTCTAATCCAGCAGTAGGTGCTGACTTGTGGGTTAAACCCGAGCACCAAAAACTGCATCATTTCATCCTTTCTAGGTATCTACTTGTTTAACATTCATCAATACCATAATGCCAATTTTATTTTAGTTGTAAACTCTTCTGTATTCACAGGGCACTTTCATGCCTGCTGATGACTACATCATCATCATCACCAGTGAAATGGCCGGCTGGTCAGTTGACCTTTAAAATCACTGTCTGATTTTCTAATACGATAATCTAAAAATGTATTTTTGGAAAAGAAAACCCCATGCTCTTGAGAGAAATTGCCAGAAAAAAAAAGAAACTTCTACATATTTATCCTAGTCAGTATTCATTTTCCCTTGTGGCATAGTGCTTAAGAGTTTGGCTGTTAACCAAAAGGTCGGCAGTTCAAATCCACCAGGTGCTCCTTGGACACCCTATGGGGCAGTTCTACTCTGTCCTACAGGGTCGCTATGAGTCGAGGTCGACTCAACAGCAATGGGTTTGGATTTTGGTTTTTATTCATTTTCTACAAGGAACAAATTGCACTGTATTTTCTACAGTCAATGAACATACATATTTCCTAAGTTTCTTCAATGAAAAACAAAAGTAGCTTTTAAGCCCTATTTTGGGTCTAATAGTGGGATGATTTCTCTGTCTAGTTGCCTAACCACACTGTAATAATAATTTCCTGAGAAAATACTTTAATACAGTGTTTTTGGAACTTTTGGTTAAGGAGTGTTTACCAAGAGCACTTTCATGGCTCTTCGTCAGCGGTGTCCATTTAGTATTTATGATCTTAAATGTGTCGTCAATAAATTTAACAATCGATTGTTTTCACTTCAAGATATTAATCTGTGAGGCATCTCGTAACATGGATGAAACTGGAGGACATTATGCTGAGTGAAATAAGTCAATCACGAAAGGACAAATATTGTATGAGACCTCCATTGTAAAAATTCCTGAAAAAGTTTACACACAAAAAGTAACAATCTTTGTTGGTTACGAGGGATGGGAGGGGTAGGGGGGAAATACTAAATAGACAATAGATAAGTGGTAACTTTGGTGAAGGATAAGACAGTACACAACACTGGGGAAGCTAGCACAGCCTGTACAAGGAAAGGTCATGGAAGCTCCATAGACACATCCAAACTCCCTGAGGGAACAAATTGTTGGGCTCAGGGCTGTGGGGAGCATGGTCTCAGGGAACTTCTAGCTCAATTGGCGTAACACAGTTTATAAAGGCATTGTTATATGTTCTACCTTGGTGAGTATCGTCTGGGGTCTTAAAAGCCTGTGAGCTGCTATCTAAGATACTCCACTGGTCTCACCCCTTCGGGAGCAAGGGAGAATGAAGAGAACAGGATACAAGGAAAAGATTAGTCCAAAGGACTAATGGACCACAGCTACCAAGGCCTCCACCAGACTGAATCCAGTACAGCTAGATGGTGCACAGCTACCACCACTGACTGCTCTGACCGGGATCACAACAGAGGGTTCTGGACGGAGCTGGAGAAGGATGTAGAACAAAATTCTAACACACACAAAAAAGACCAGATTTACTTGCCTAAAGGAGACTGGAGAAACACTAAAAGTATGGCCCCCAGACACCCTTTTAGCTCAGTAGTGAAGTCACTCCGGAAGTTCACCGTTCAGCCAGGGATTGGACAGCCCCATAAAACAAAATGGGACTAATGAGGCACAGCAGTCCAAGCACAAGGATTAGAAGGCAGAAGGGGAGAGGAAAGCTGGTGATAAGGAACTGAAGGATAAGTAATTACAATGTTGACATGTAGTGGTGTTCTTAACCATTGTCATAGGGCAATATTTGTACTAAAAGTTTAATGAGAAACTATTTTGTTCTGTAAACCTTCATCTAAAGTGAGAATAGCAGCACAACTGGAAGAACGTAATCAACATAACTGAACTGTACATGTAGAAATTTTTAAAATGATGTATCTTTGGCTATGTGTATTTTCACCCAAAAAAAAAAAAAAAAAAAATCCTTTAAGCCTGAGAAGGGAGCGTGTTCACATGTAGCATGGTTGTTAACCAATGTCATAAAACAATATGTGTACTGACTGTCTAATGAGAAAATATTTGTTCTGTAAACCTTCACCTAAAGTACAATTGAAAAAAAAAAGAAAATACAAAAAAATGATATTAATTTTTTGGCAATGAAAAATAAAGTTTAAATGTGAAAGTCAAGACTTTGAATAATAGTTTTTAAATCAATGCAGCTTTGATGCTAGCACAAAGTACTCACAATTATGTAAAAAAGTATTAGATTGTACCAATAGATGATCTGTTCATATTTCTAAGTGAAATAATTGTTTACTTCAGATGGAACCAAATAAAAAAAATTCATTTCTTTTCATTAAATTAGAAGATAACTAAGGTCCGTAAACCAACTCAAATGAGAAAGCATAAAATTCTTAGGCTGTGTAATCCAGGCGATCTGGCTATGAATCCTGTATCAGTGATTTAATAACTATTATACAATTGAGGAAAGCAATGTAATCTTTCTCAGTCTTAAATTTCTTACTTGTGTAATTGTTCTTAATTCTCAAGATAATATGAAAATTAAGAAATATGTAACATGTGCAAAACAAGTACATGGTTTCTCGCAAGTATTAGATATTATTTTTACTGAAAGAGTAATTTATAACATATTTAATGCAGATAAGTACAACTTAAGCACTGGGTGAAATAAAATTAAGGAATGAATCCATTATTAATGTGTTGTAAATATTATTCTTTTCAGGGATAAATATTTTTGTTCATGCTGTGTCATGTGGATTATTATTATTTCTTTCCCTACTCTTCAGTTCACTTTTTCACCATGCCAATACAGTTTTTAGAACAGAAGAAGAAATCTGTTTTGCCAAAAGTAGCATACAAACACATAGACGCATGAGTATAAACTACTTGATGAATTCAACCAGAAGTTGAATATTTTGATTTGTTTACTCTTGGCTAAATACAGCTTCCTATGGTTAAGAAGAAAAGGATAAAATATATGCTGAATGTCAAATATCTTAGGCAGAACCACTTTTTGATGAGCTAAGTGAAAAGGAATGAGGAGCATAAGGATTGAATTTCTCTAAAAAAAAAAAAAAGTCCGGGTTTAAAAATTAAGGAAGAAAAGCACTTAGAGAACCACGTGTTATATTTTGTCAAGCGTGAAAGGTTTGGAAAATAGTGTGATATATTTGATGAACTAAAATGTGGCTTCATTTTCTCACTCTTAATGCGTCAGCATTTTTATGAAAACAAATGAATGGTGCTCTGTAACAATTGGTTAGGTTGCCTAATTTCCTTAAAATTCTGACATTTTATACTGGGAAAATGGTGATGCCTTTTAAGAATAACTATAAATCATCTCATCTTTCTCCAGGTTTCAGAGTGCAATCTTGCCTCAGCCATGCAGAGCTACTTAGAAATCTTCTATATGTGCTAGCTCACATAATGCCCTCAAGCTTTTGCCTTCCTTGAGCTTTCTGCTTGGCATAATCTTACATTATTGGTATGTCTGTATGTGTTTTTTCATGAGCTGTTTGAAAGTGGCATTATGAGTATTTATGATTCTAATGTATGGCTTGTTACCTATCACAGGGTCGGTGATTAGTTAACATTTTTAAGTAAATAGCATTATACCATGCTTTGTAACATATATTTTTATACTAGAATCACCATGACATTGAATAGGTGTTTAGTACTACTAAACTTTTATGTATTTTACACAATTTAACAAAAAAAAAAAAAAACTAACTTTCAATGGGTACATCTTTTAACCATCACTTTTTGTATGTTTAAACCATTGCGTACTATTCCATGTATTTAATAAATGCCACTTAAAAGATCTCTATTGTAGTCTCTTAGCAATTTCAAAAGAAGAGCTGAATTTCATTTACAACTGACAAATATCTTAAAAACATCACAAAGTTCAAAAACAGTGTCTTCGAAGTTATAACCAGGTTATAAAGTTGTATGCAAAACCATCAAAATATTTACTGTAGGATTTGCACAACCTTCATTATTTTTATAGGCGAGAAGGTAATACTAATAAAGTTCCTGTAGCAGTAGTCAAATGTGTGATCATTTTCTCGACTTATTTTTCAGATGGTCACCATATGTTTGGCTTTGTTACCTAGATATTTTTTGATTTACCTCTTTTGCATATCAGTCATTTTTAAAATGGAAAAATTTCTTTAGAACATGCACTATGTTCATTGAGTAATCAGAAATATACTCACAAAAAGGTAAGATGCAGTGTGGAGGTGAATAATCTTGTTCAAATGAATAAAGGATGAATTTGGGGGGAAAAGTTCACAGTAACATCTTTGAAATTTACAATTAGCCCAATATACATATATCTGAAGCGTTTCATGGTAAATTGTAGACGCGATGACACTTTACCCATAAATACTATGTTTTTATTTTCTAAGAACAAGGACATCCTCTTATATAATCATGAAACAATGATCAAAATCAGGAAATTAACCACTGCTACAGTACTTTTTTCTAATCAATAGTCCATGTTTGCATTCTATTAATTGTCCTAATAATGTCCTTTATAGACTTTCTTTCCCCTCAGTCAAGATACACAATCTAGGATCATGCATTGCAATTTTTTGTCATGTCTCTGATCTCCTTTGATTTGTAACATTTTCTCAGATTTTTATTGTCTTACATGAACTTGATATTTTTCAAGAGTACAGGTCACTTATTTTTTGGAATGTTCCCAGTTTAATTTTGTTTCATGTTTCCTCATGATAGGAGTCACATTATGCATATTGATGAGAATATCACAGAAGTTATATTGTGTCCTTTTTAGTGCATCATAGATACCATGTAAGAAAACCACTGCTGGCAAGTCATTCCAACTCACAGCTACCCCATACGGTTTCCAAGACGGTAAATCTCTATGGAAGCAGACAGTCACATCTTTTTCCCTGGAGCTGCTGGTGGTTTCAAACCTCTGACCTTTTGGTTAGCAGTCTGTCTCTTTAACCACTGCACCATGAGGGCCCCTTATATCGTGTAGACAAGGTAAAAATTCAGCCCATTATTGGCGACACTAACTTGTCTGATTAAGGTGATATTTGCCAGATTTTCTCCACTCTAAAATTACTATTTTACCTTTTGTAATTACAAATAATTTGGGGGAAAATACATTGAAACTATTTATATAAGTATCCTATTTCTTACCAAACTTTTACCACTACCTCTAGCATCCGACTTGCTGCAACTATTTCTTTCATAGTTTTGAAAGTTGAAAAACAATAATTTATCTAATGCTATCATTTCTTTTGCATTTATTGGTTAGCATTCTACTATAAGGAAGAACTTTCCCCCTTCTTTCTTTCTGTTTGAAAAACCACGCTTATACGTAGTTATGTAAATATGTTGTCGTTATGTTGTTCAGTGCCCTTGAGTTGGTTCCGACTCCTAGCAACCTTATGCACAACAGAACAAAATACTGCCCAGTCCTGTGTCATATTCATAGTGGTTGCTGTGTCTGAGCCTCTTGTTGCAACCAATGTGTCATTCTATCTCATTGAGGGTCTTCCTCTTTTTCATTGACCCTCTACTTTACCAAGCATGATACCCTTTTCTGGGAACTGATTCCTCCTGATAACTGTCTGAATTACGGGAGATGAAATCTTGCCCTCCTCACTTCTGTAGAGTATTCTGGCTGTAATTCTTCCAAAACAGAATTGTTTGTTCTTCTGGCAGTCCATGGTATATTAAAAATATAGAATTCTGAAAAGAAACCCTTAATTGACTAAAGATATAATGCCCCCAATGATCCACTTTGAACATAAACATTCAGCCATCTCTTTATTACATAAAATGGACAAAAGTTTAAAATATCAAAGATGGATTGAAAAATTCTCATATAACTAGAGTTCTAGAAGAAGGGAACAAAGAGAATGTGAGAGAGGAAAAGAATTGGGAGAATTTATAACTGAGAATTCTCCAGAAGCAGCATAGGTTACTTATGAAAGACAAGATTTTTAATGTTTAAGTAGCACAAAAAATTCCAAGCCATATATATTTAAAACAAAAAAAATTTTTGGCATATTTTAGTGAAAGTACAAAATACTAAAGACAATAATTTAAGGAGAGATTTTTTTGTGTGTATGTGCTTTAGGTGAAAGTTTACAGCTCAAGTTAGTTTCTCACAAAAAATTTATACACACATTATTATGTGACCCTAGTTGCTATCCTTATAATGTGACAGCACACTCCTCCTTTCCACCTTGGATTTCCCATGTCCATTCAACCAGCTCCTGATCCTCTCTGCCTCCTCATCTCGCCTCCGGACAGGAGCTGCCATTTAGTCTCCTGTATCTGCTAGAACTAAGAAGCACAATCTTTACAAGTAGCATTTTACGTCTTATAGTCCAGTCTAATCTTTGTCTGAAGAGTTGGCCTCTGGAATGGTTTCAGTTCTGGGTTAACAAAGAGTCTGGGGACCATGTCTTCTGGGGTTCCTCCAGTCTCAGTCAGACTATCAAGTCTGATCTTGTTACTAGAATATGAGTTCTGCACCCCGTTTTTCTCCGGCGCTGCCACAGACTCTCTGTTGTGTTCCTTGTCAGGGTGGTGATTAGTGGTAGCTGGCAACATCTAATTCTTCTGGTCTCAGTGATGGAGGCTCTGGTTTATGTGGTCCTTTTTGTCTCTTAGGCTAATATTTTCCTTGTGTCTTTGGTGTTCCTCATTCTCCTTTGCTCCAGGTGGGTGGGGACCAATTGATGCATCTTAGATGGCTGCTCGCCAGCTTTTAAGACACCAGACACCACTCACCAAAGTGGGATGCAGTATATTTTCTTCATAAACTTTCTTATGCCAGTTGAGCTTGATGTCCCCTGAAACCATGGTCCCCAGACTCCTGCTCCTGCTACACTGTTCCTTGTAGTGTTTGGTTGTTTTCAGAAAACTTCCTAGCTTTTGGTTTAGTCCAGTTGTGCTGACTTCCCCGGAATTGTGTGTTGTCCTTTCCTTCACCTAATATAGTTCTTGTCGACTATCTGGTTAGTGAATTCCCCTATACCTCTCTCTCCACCCTCATAACCATCAAATAATGTCTTCTCTGGGTTTAAACGTTTTCTTGAGTTCTTATAATAGTGATTTCATACAATATTTATCCTTTTGTGACTAATTTCACTCACCACGCTTTCCAGATCTATCCATGTTATGAGATGTTTTGCAGATTCATCGTTGTTCTTTATTGTTGCATAGTATTCCATTCTTCTGATGATGGGCACCTAGGTAGCTTCTGTCATTTTTGCTATTGTGAACAGTGGTGCAATGAACGTGGATGTGCATATATCTACTGGTGTGAGGGCTCTTATTTCTCCAGGATATATTCCATGGAGTAGGTTTGCTGGATCATATGTTACTTCTATTTCTAGCTTTGTAAGGAAGCGCCAAAATGGTTTCCAAAGTGGTTGTAGCATTTTACATTCCCACCAACAGTATATAAGTTTTCCAGTCTCTCCACAACCTTTCCAACGTCTATTATTTTGTGTTTTTTGGATTAATGCTAGCCTTGTTGGGGTGAGATGGTATCTCATTGTAGTTTTGCTTTCCATTTCTCTAATGGGTAATGATCACGAGCATTTACTCATGTATCTGTTAGCTGCCTGAATGTCTTCTTTGGTGAAGTGTGTGTTCATATCCTTTGCCCATTTTTTAATTGGGTTATTTGTCTTTTTGTGGTTGAAGTTTTGCAGTAGCTTGTAGATTTTAGAGATTAAACTCAGACTGGATATGTCATAGCCAAATTTTTTTTCCCAGTCTGTAGGCTGTCCTTTTACTCTTTTGGTGAAATCTTTTGATGAGCATAAGTGTTTGATTTTTAGGAACTCCCAGTTACCTAGTTTCTCTTCTGGGTTTTGTGCATTGTTAGTAATGTTTTGTATTCTGTTTATGACCTGTATTAGGGCTCTTAGCATTTTCCCTATTTTTTCTTCCATGATCTTTATCATTTTCAATTTTATATTTAGGTCTTTGATCCATTTTGAATTAGTTTTTGGGTATGGTGTGAGGTATGGGTCTTGTTTCAGTTTTTTGCAGATGGATGTCCAGTTATGCCAGCACCATTTGATAAGGAGACTGTCTTTTTCCCCAGTTAATGGACTTTGGGCCTTTGCCAAATATCACCGGCTCATAGGTGGATGAATTTACATCTGGAATCTCAATTCTGTTCCATTGGTTTATGTATCTGTTGTTGTACTAGCACCAGGCTGTTTTGACTACTGTGGTGGTATAATAGGTTTTAAAATCAGGTGGTGTGAGGCCTCCCACTTTGTTCTTTTTCTTCAGTAATGCTTTACTTATCCCTTTCCATAGAAAGTTGGTGATTTGTTTCTCCATCTGATTAAAAAATATCCTTGGAATTTGGATCAGGATTGCTTTATATCTGTAGATCCCTTTGGGTAGAATTGACATTTTCACAATATTGAGTCTTCTATCCATGAGCAAGGTATGTTTTTCCACTTATGTAGGTCTCTTTTGGTTTCCTGCAGTAGTATCTTGTAATTTTCTTTGTATAGGTCTTTTACGTCTCTGGTTAGATTTATTCCTAAGTATTTTATCTTCCTGGGGGCTATTGTAAATGGTACTGATTTGCTGATTTTCTCTCTGAAGTTCTCTTTATTGGTGTAGAGGAATCCAACTGATTTTTGGATGTTTAGCTTGTATCCTGATACTTTGCTGAAATCTTCTATTAGTTTCAGTAGTTTTCTCGTGGATTCTTTGGAGTTTTCTGTGTATAAGATCATATCATCTGCAAATACTTTTACATCTTCCTTACACATTTGGATGTCCTATATTTCTTTTTCTAGCCTACTTGCTCTGGCTAGGACCTCCAGCACAATGTTGAATAAAAGTGGTGATAAAGGGCATCCTTGTCTGGTTCCCATTCTCAACAGGAAAGCTTTCAGACTCTTTCCATTTAGGATGATGTTGGCAGTTGCCTTTGGATAAATGCCCTTAATTATGTTGAGGAATTTTCCTTCTATTCCCATTTTGTTGAGAGTTTTTATCATGAATGGGTGTTGGACTTTGTCAAATGCCTTTTCTGCATCGATTGATAAGATCATGTGGTTCTTGTCTTTTGTTTTATTAATGTGTGGATTACACTGATTGTTTTTCTAATGTTGAACCTTCCCTGAATACCTGGTATAAATCCCACTTGGTTATGATGAACTATTTTTTTGATATGTTGTTGAATTCTATTGGCTAGAATTTTGTTGAGGATTTTTGCTTCAATGTTCATGAGGGATTTTGGTCCATAATTTTGTTTTCCTATGGTGTCTTTCCTGGTTTTGGTATCAGGGTTATGCTGGCTTCATAGAATGAGTTTGGGAGTATTCTATCCTTTTCTATGCTCTGAAATACCTTTAGTATTACTGGTGTTAATTCTTCTCTGAAAGTTTGGTAGAATTCTCCACTGAAGCCGTCAGGGCCAGTGCTTTTTTTGTTGGGAGTTTTTTAATTACTTTTTCAATCTCTTCTTTTGTTATATTTATTTCGTTTATTTAGTTGTTCTACCTCTGTTTGTGTTAGTTTAGGTAGGCAGTGGGTTTTAGAAATTTTTCCATTTCCTCCGGGTTTTCAAATTTGTTGGGGTATAATTTTTTGGATTATTCTATTATGATTCTTTTAATTTCAGTTGAGTCTGTTGTGATATTGCACATCTCATTTATTATTCAGCTTATTTACTTCCTCTCCTGTTTTTCTTACGTCAGTTTACCAATGACTTACCGATTTTGTTGATCTTTTCAGAGAACCAGCTTTTGGTCTTGTTAACTATTTCAATTGTTTTTCTATTCTCTATTTCATTTAATTCTGCTCTAATTTTTATTATTTCCTTTCTTCTGAAGCCCGAGGGCTTCTTTTACTGCTCTCTTTCTACTTCTTCGAGTTGTAGGGTTAATGTTTTGGTTTTATCCCTTTCTTCTTTTGGACCTGTGCATTTATTGCTATAACCCGGTTTCTGAGAACTGCTTTCGCTGTGTCCCAAAGGTTCTGGTAGCAGATGTTTTCATTCTCATTTGATTCTGTGAATTTCTTTATTCCTTCCTTAATTTCTTCTATAACCCAGTAGTTTTTGAGCAAGGTGTTGTTCAGTTTCCAAATATTTCATTCTTTTTTCCCTTGCTTTTCTTCTTATTGATTTCTACTTTTATGGCTTTATGGTCAGAAAAGATGCTTTATAATATTTCCATGTTTTGGGTTCTGTTAAGGCTTGCTTTGTGGACTAATACATGGTCTATTCTGTAGAATGTTCCATGTGCATTGGAAAAGAAAGTATACTTGGCTGCTGTTGGGTGCAGTGTTTGGTATATGTCTACGAGATCAAGTTCGGTGATTGTGGCATTTAGATCTTTCCTGTCTTTATTGAGCTTCTTTCTGGATGTTCTGTCCTTCCCTGAAAGTGGTTTGCTGAAGTCTCCTACTGTTATTGTGGAGCTGTCTATTTCTGTTTTCAATGCTGTTAGAGTTCGTTTTATGTATTTTGGAGCCCTGTCATTGGGAGCATAAATATTTATTATGTCCTTCCTTATCCTTTGTGATGGATTTTGCTTTAAAGTCTATTTTATCAGAGACTAATATTGCCACTCCTGGTCTTTTTTGAGGGTTGTTTGCTTGATATATTTTCCATCCTTTGAATTTTAGTTTGTTAGTGTCTTTAAGTCTAAGGTGTGTCTCTTGCATGTAACATATAGTTGGATCGTGGTTTTTTGTTTTTTTTTTATATCCATTTTGACATTCTCTGTCTCTTTATTGGTGCATTTAATCCACTTACATTCATCATAATTATTGATAGCTGTGAGTTTAGTGCTGTCATTTTGATGTATTTTTTCTGTGTGTTGTTTATAGGTTCTTTGTTCCACTTAATTTTCTGTGCTGAGTCATCTTTCTTTATGTATTTTCTTTTCATCTTTTTCCTTGTTGTTGATTTTGTATTTGGTAAGTCTTTTTTTTTTTTTCATTTTGATGTGTAGGATTATTAATTCCTTTGGGGTTACCTTAATATTTACCCCTATTTTTCTAAGTTTAAAGAAATCTTTTATTTTTTTATATCATCTTGACTTCTTCTCCATATGAAAGATCTATTATTACATTTTTTAGTCACTCTTTATTGTTTTAACATTGTCATCTTTTACTTATTGACATCTCTGTTTCTGTATTTTCAGTGTTTTAGCTTTGATTTATTTTTGTGGCTTCCCTTTCTGGGTTGATATCTGGTTTCTCTGTCCTGTGTTCTAGTCTTGGGTTGTTATCTGATGTTACTGATTTTCTAACTGGAGGACTCCCTTTAGTATTTCTTGTAATTTTGGCTTAGTTCTTACAAATTCCCTAAACTTCTGTTTGTCTGGAAATGCCTAAATTCGCCATCATATTTGAGAAACTGTTTTTCTGGGTATATACAATTCTTGGCTGGCAATTTTTTTCCTTCAAGGCTTTATATATGTCATCCTATTGCCTTCTTGCCTGCATGGTTTCTGCTGAGTAGTGAGAGCTTAGTCTTTTTGACTCTCATTTGTGGGTGACTTTATCCCTAGCCACTCTTAAAATTCTCTCTTTATCTTTGGTTTTGGCAAGTTGGATCATAATATGCCTTGGTGACTTTCTTTTGGTATCTACCTTGTGTGGGGTTCAATGAGCATCTTAGATAGATATCTTCTCATCTTTCATGCTATCAGGGAAGTTTTCTGCCAAAAAATCTTCAACAATTGTCTGTGTATTCTCTGTTATCCCCTCCATTCTGGTACTCCAATCACTCTTAGGCTATTCCTCTTGATAGAGTCCCACATAATTCTTAGTGTTTCTTTATTTCTTTTATTTTATTTTTTTATTTTTCCTCAAATAAGTTAGTGTCAAGTGCTTTATCTTCAGTCTCACTAATGCTGACTTCCATTGCCTAAATTCTGCTCCTAAGACTTTCTTATTGAGTTGTTTAATTCTGAAATTTTATTGTTAATCTTCTGGATTTCTGTTTGTTGTCTGTCTATCAATTCTTGCAGCCTTTTAAATTTGTCATTATGCTCTTGAGTAATCTTCTTAATTTCTTCTATTGCTTTGTCTGTGTGTTCCTTGGATTGTTCTGCATTTTGCCTGATCTTTTTCCTGATTTCTTGAAGAGTTCTGTACATTAGTCTTTTGAATTCTACCTCTGCTAATTCCAAGAATTTCTCTTCCTCAAGAAGATTTCTTGATTCTTTGTTTTGGTGGCTTGCTGAAGACATAATGATCTACCCCTTTATGTGATTTGATATTCACTGTTGTCTCTGAGCCATAAATAAGTTATTATATTTATCTATTTTATGTTTGCTTAATGCCTAGCTCTTGTTTTGTTTTGATATGCCCATATAGGCTGGTCGTGTGAGCTAGTTTGATTATTGGCATCTTTGAAGCTCTCATGTCCTGTCTCCAGGGGGCTAGAGTTGTTACTAGGTATGTGAGCCCAAGAGTCCATTTACTTTTCTTGTATGGATTCAGCTCAGGGCTCTGGGTCATTGGTCTCTTAGTGGATAGTGCACCCTTTCATCTACAGTTCTAAATGGGCAGAGATGATTAGAGTAAGCACAGGTATCTGGCTGTAGTAGGGTGTCATGTGCTGATCAAGGCAGGGGCTGGCTCTTGCCCCTGAGTGTCTGTGTGGAAGGAGTGTCCCTGTTCCCTAGTGCATGTAGGTAGGTGGGTTTTGTAGCTGGACTATGGGCATCCAATACTGTTGGCTGTAAGGACTGGCAGTCACCACTTATTCTTGAAGCCCCATTGTGGGTAGGTGAGGACCCTGCTTAATGGGCAGGGTGGTGTCAAATGTCATGAATCTGCCTTACCCTTTATCGCAGATACAGATGAAAATATGCTTCAGGTATATACCCTGTTGTACTGTGCTAATGAGGCCCTACACTGTTGAAATGGGTCCATTCATGTCTACGCAGGGGTGAAAGGAATTCAAAGTCTGTGGACCCCTTATGCCTGTGCCTAGGCATGGGGGCTGCACCTACCCTGAATTCCCAGTTTAAGGGAGCTATAAGATTATTTTTTCTTGTTTGTTAATTTGTTCTGTCTTCAAAGTCCGGAGAATGGCTCAGGACATGCAACAGGTCCTGCTTCTGGCACAGGGAGCATAGCAATCTCTGAAGCAGGACAAGGACCTGGAGCAGAGTGGGGAGGGAGCAGGTAAAGGGGAGAGAGTTATTTCCCAAAAGGAGGGGTTTTCTTGTTTTTTCCATCCTCGCAGTAGGTTAGATGCTTGTACTTACTTATCTTTCACCGATCGAGTGCCATTTTTTGCTGGTTCTGGATGTTTGAGCTGACTCTCCACTGCTCGGTCTCTCCTGATGTGGAAAATGCATCCCGAGCGCCACTGCTTGCCTCATCAGTACCATCATTGGTTCCCTCTGAGTCGGGTCTGACAACTCTTCACTGCTTCTCAACCGTCTCTCCCTCCCCTGCTATTCAGTCTGATTCCTCAACTTTATCTTTGATGTTTAGGGTTCCTAGATTGTCATATATAATTTATTCACTTTTCTGGGGGGGGGTTGTTGTAAGAGGGACCCCAGGAAGCCACCATCTTGGCCCCACCTCCAGGAGAGAATTTTATAATGAAATGATAAGTCAACTGACAGAAGACTTTTCCATAGCAATCATAAAAGCCAGAAGGCAATGGAACAACGCCTTTAATGTTCTGATGAAACACATTTAGTAGTGAAATAATAAATGTGCTCTTTTCATGTTGGGAATAAAACAATAAATTCCACTATTACCTTGATCTCTTAAATAGTGAATCAAAGATCTAGGTAGAGTAATAATAATAACTAATAATAATAAATAATCAGAATAATGAAAGGAAGAAGGAGCATTATACTTATAAAGGATGACATAACTATGTACATAGAAAATCTAAAGAAATCTACAAATAAAAAATATTAAAAGTAATAAGTGAATTCTGAAAGTCTACAGATATAAGATCAATATTTACAAATTCCATTGTTTTTAAATGCTAACAAACGTAAAATTGAATTTAAACAATAACAGTAAATTGTATCAATGATATCAATTGCATATGAAAAATTTACGTAATATGTGCAAGATAAATTCACTCTGAAAACTACAGAAAGGTATTGAGAGAAATTAAAGAAGGCCTGAATAAACAGGGAGATATACAATTCATGTACTGGAAAACTAAGTATTGTTACAGTGTAAATTCTCCCAAAACCAATTTGTAGATTCAATGCAATTTGAATCAAAATCCTAGTAGGTTGTGTGTGAGTGTGTGTGTGTGTGTATTTCTACAAGCTGATAGCAAAGTTCATATAGAAATGCTTAGTCTAACAACATTTAAGACAATCTTAAACAAAAGCTAAAAATTTGAAAGATGCCCTGTTAGATTTAAAACTTAATGCAAAGTTACAGTAATTAAGACAGTCTGGGAATGGTCCAATGATAGACAAAACACCCATGGAGTAGAACAGATAGTCCAGAAACAGAACCAAACATACAGAGTTCTCTCATATATTACAAAGTTATTAACAACATATTTTCACTAAAATAAATCTTTATGGAAGTAAATAAGTAAACCACAGACTGTGAGAAGATTTTTGAAAGTTTATAACAGAAAAATTATTCAAATCAACAGTATATAAAGAAGTACTATATACAATAAGAAAAATAAAAAAAGAATCCAAAATAAACTCAGACAAACGATCTCTACAGGTTTTTCACAAAAGAGAATAAGTGTCCAATAAGCATAAAAGAGGGTGCTCAATATGTATAATTTTAGAGAAAGGTGCCTACTAGAACAGCTAGAAGTAAAAAGACTGACAATAACAACTCTTTTTAAAGATGTAGAACAGTTGGAACTTCCAAATATTGCTGATAGAAATGTAAAATGATACAAAAGCGTTAAAAAGTTATTGTCAGTGTTTATTAAAGCTAAACATATGTCTAATATATTAGTTATCTAATGCTATATAAGATCCCTGGTAATGCCATGGTTAAGAGCTCAGCTGTTAAGTAAAAGTTCAGCAGTTTGAATCCACCAGCTGCTCTTTGGAAAACCCTATGGGGCAGTTCTACTCTGTCCTATAGGGTCTCTATGAGTCTGAATGGACTCAACATCAAGGAGTTTACAGGTAATACTATATAAGAAATTACTCCAAAATTTGTGGCTAAAAACAATAGACATTTATTACTTCATGGTTTTTGTAGATCAGGATCCAGAAACAGATTAAATGGGAGTTTCTGGCTCAGGATTTCTGCAATTGAGGCTGTAATTGCAGTGTCAGCTGATCCTGAAATCATGTCAAGGCTTGACTGAGGGAAGATTCATATGATGTTCACTCACATGACTGTTGGCGGGGCTCAGAAGAGCTCACGCTTAAAACTGTTGGAAATCTTCGGAAAATCTGCTCTTGAGCTTACTCAGTAGGGCCTCTCAGCAGGGTCCCTGAATTAGTTTCCCTTAGAAGAAAGCAGTCCAAAAGAGACGAAGAATGAGCACCCCAGGCAGAAGCCAATCTTCTTATATCTTAATCCCAGAAGTGATATCATATCGTATCTTCCATATTCTGTTAGAAGCAATTCAATTGACCCAGTCCATGACCAAGAGGAATAAATCACTCTCCTTGATGTGATCGCCCCCAGGATGTGGGGATTATCAGTGAACATCTGAGATGTTACTTGCCATACTAACCCACTGAAACAACAGTTTTAGACCTAGATATATACACTAGAGAAATAAGTGCATATGCTCACCCACCAACATGAACAAAAAAAAGAAAAAATAAAACAGATTTACTCATAATAGCTGAAAACAACTCAAATTCTTACCATCAACAGAAAAGATAAATATATTATGGTATATACATATAATAGAATATGCTGAGCAATAAAAAAAAAAAAAGCAACAACATGAATGAAATGCTCAGATGATGTGCTGAATACAGGAATCCACACATAAAATAGTACATAATATCCTGTACTAGGAATAGGCAAATTGTGTGAAAGAATCAGGAATAGTGGTCACTCCTAGAAAAGGGATTTAGACTAGGAACATGTAAAAGAGAACCATAAGGGTTGCTAGGAATGTTCCATATCTTGATATGTGAGAGTGTCACAAGTATGTACATTTATAAAAATTCATTTAGCTTTATGTTTACAATTAATTAACATTATACAATTTATATTACATGTATTTTAACTCATTAAAAAAGTTGCTACTTTTATAGAATGTACTGACATCCACAAGGATAACTTAAAACTCACAATACGTCTCTACAAGGAGGGTATAGATTACAAATTGTTTAATGAGGTTTTTAAATTCAAAGAACAGTCAAGATGAACCATCGTTGTGGATTGAATTGTGAACCCTGATATCTGTGAATATGACCTTATTTGAATATAGGATCTTTGTAGACATAATCAAGTCAAGATGAGGTCATACTGGGTTAAAAAGGACCCTAAATCCAATAATTGGTGTACATATAAGAAGGCTGTATGAAGACACTGAGACACAGACACACACATAGGAAAGATGCTCATGTGAAGACGGCAACAGATTGGAGTGATGTAGCTATATAGTAAAGGACAACCAAGATTTATTGGTAACAACCAGAGGCTAGGGAAAGGAAAAGAAAGATTCTTTCCTAGAGCCTGCAGAGGGATCACGATCCTTCCAACATCTTGATTTTGGTCTTCTAGCCCCCAGAGCTGTGAAAGAAGAAAAAAAATTCTATTGTTTAACACTACCTCGTTAACAGTAATTTTTACAGCAGCCCTAGGAAATGTAGTGCTGACTTAAAATCTCTAAAATCGTAAAACTCACATATAAAAAATTTCCCCAAATTTGATAGTAATTTGAATAATCCATATAATATTACCAATAATACATTCTGAATTGCAAAGAGCCTTCCAAACAGAGCCTTTACTTGGTAAATTACTTAATACTTTGTTTGTCAGAATAAAATACATGAAATGATAAATATAGTCATACAAATTTCATAGTTTATTATGAAGAGTAAATGAGATCATAATTTCAATGCTTAACATATATGCCTGGCTGATGGTAAAGATCAGTGTTTGATAATTATTTCTATTAGTATATAATCATCGGTATTTTTCTTAAACTATTTGGTGTCAATATTCTCATTTGTAAAATGAGAGCATTAGACTTGAAAAGATATATAAATGGCCAACAAGTACATAAAAATATGCTCAATGATGCAAATAAACACCACAATGAGCCACAACTTCATATCCACTAGGATGGCGGTAATAAAAAATATGGAAAATAACAAGTATCGGTGAGTATGTAGAGAAATTGGAAGGCTTGTATATTGTGGTCTATAATATGTAGTAAAATATGGTGCAGCGATTGTGGCAATATATCATGGACTGCCAAAAGAAGGGTCAGTGAAAAAGAGGAAGACCCTCAATGAGATGGATTAACACAGTGGCTGCAACAATGAGCTCAAGCATTACAAGGATTCTGAGGATGGCAGAACACTGGGCAGTGTCTCTTTCTGTTGTACATAGGGTCGATATGAATCAGAACGGACTTGACAGCACCCAACAACAACAAAAATTGTGGCTAACAGTTTGGTGATTCCTCAAAAAGTTAAAGAGAATTACCATCTGACCCAGCAATTCTACTCCTAGGTATATACTCACCCCCAAAATTTAAAACAGATATTCAAACAAACACTTGCACACATTTATAACAGCAATATTCACAATAGCCAAAAGTGGGAAACCATTCAAGTGTTCATCAATAAAAGAATGGACAAAAAAAATGTGGTATATCCATACTGTATTAGAGCAGAGTTCTTCACAGAAATAGAACTGTATCTGTCTGTCTCTGCCTATCTCTATCACATACATACATAGAGATTTACTGTAAGGAAGTGGCTCATGAAATTGTAGGGGCCGGGAAGTCCAAAATCCATAGTCTCACTGGCAAACAAGAAATTCTTGCAGAATGTCTACATTACACTCTTTAGACAGATTCCTTCCTTCTCAGAAAAATTCAGTTTTTGTATTTAGCCTTCAGGTGATTATATAACACCAACCCTAACTGTGGATGGGAATTTGCTGTCTTTAAATTCAACTGGTTTAAATGTTAATCACATGTAAGTACCTTCAGAGCACTATCTATACTAGTGTTTGACCAAACAGCTGGACGCCATAACCTAGGCAAGTTGATACATTCAACTAACCACGACACCTACCATAGAATAATATTCAGCCATAAAAAAGAATGAAGTACTGATACATGCCACAAGGTGGATGAACCTCAAAAACATTATGCTAAGTACATGAAGCCAAACAAAAGGTCATCACACATTGTATGAGTCCACTTGTATGAAATATCCAGAATATGCAAATGCATAAAGACAGAAAGTGCACTAGTGGATTCCAGGGGTTAGGGAAAGGGGACAACGAAGAGTGATTGCTTAATGGGTATGTGGTCTCCTTTGGGGAATATTGAAATGTTTTTAAAAAAAGATACGAGTGATAGTTGTGCAACACTGTGAATGTATTAAATGCCACTAAATTGTACACATTAAAATGGTTCATTTTAAGAAAGTGAGTTTCACCTAAAAATAAAAAATTAAGAATTTTGTAATAGTTGCTCTCTGTTACACTTTTTTGGTTTTGGTTTTAGGTATGTTTGGGAAACCCTGGTGGTGTAGTGGTTAATTGTGTTGCAGCCACTGTGTCAATCCATCTCAACATTCATACCATTTATACCACTCATATCATTGTGGTCATGTTATTTGGTCTTTGTCTGAGATGTGTCATTATTCTTGTCTTCTCAGCTTCTCTTATCCCTGAGTTCTATGTTTTGTAAATAGATATTTCTAGTGATGTAGGAGTCCGATACTGGTATTGGCTGAAAAATGGAAGTTCCCTTAATTTTAGAGATTGTGTTAATATCTGAAGTTGAAGTCTGGGATTTTCTCCTAGCTTGTATGAATGACCACTCTGCTTATTCGGATCCACTGTTCCTTACAAAATTGCTGATTCCTGGATACTATGATTAATGAAATCTCACCGGATTTTACATGTCAGGCTGGGGAGTCCACACCTGTCTGTGAAGAAGCCCTCAGTACCCAACTCTTGGACCTTCCTCCTTCCATTTCAGGTCTACTACTCCTAGGCCATAGAAAGCAGGATTCTGCCAGAGGCTGGCATAATCTCCAGACTACACACAGGAAGAAGAAAACCAGCACTGAAGCTTTCAAAGATTCTCCAAAAACTTCCAGTTTTTCTGCAAGAGAAGATCATGTTTAAATCCTCCTTCTCCTTTCTGTCCCCCCCACCTCAACTACACTTATCACTCTTGGAAAGACTTTCTCTGTAAGTGGTGTGGGAAATTTCTTCACTTTAAAGCTTGTGTTTTCCTAGTTCCTTGGTTTATGCTAGGATTAACCCTCTAAGTTTTGGTTCTCGATGTGAAAAACCCAACTTTAGAATATTGAAGAAATCCTTTTGTTTGATTTGAAAGCATGGCTGAAAACTTCGATGTCAAATTTCTATGAAAGTCTAGTGGGTCGACTTGGAGATGCATTGCCAGATTCTCTTTCAGGGAAGGACTTGTAGCCTCAGATTTTAGCAGCACCTCAGCTGCAAAGGGCTACGTCATTGTTTAAGGGTTGGCACGAATGGATAGCACCAAGGGGTCTTTATGTCCACAGCTCCCTAGGAGTTGACCTGGTCAAGGCTGTCTCCAATCTACATGGCAACCTCACTTCTCCCTCTGCCCAATCCTACTTTCTCTTACTTCCTCCCACAGATGTGCATCCTAATAAATTTCACAAAGGCTCAATTCTGTCTCAACATGGGCTTCCAGAGAAGCCATCCTGTGGCATCTATTTTGAAGTTCAAAGCTAAGCATTGACTTTTTTTTTTTTCCTCTAGGATAAGTCTGCCTGTCCTTTACCTTCGGAAATAAACCTCATCCTTTGGCCTACTATTAATTTGCAAGAGACTTCCAGGGAGGTAACATAATTTTTTTTAAAAAAGAAAAATAATTTGGATGATATTTCAAACATTAACCTGTTCTACTAGCTTTCTTGGCTACATTCACCCCAGGGAAATGGAGGTCAGAAAGATGACTTTGCTTCATGAAAATTTTGTGGCAATTAATGACTTTTAGAAGAGAATGAGGGTCAAAACCAGACAATGAAATATTTACACTCATTTAGGCATTGTAAACCAAAATCCACATCTAAGATGGGTTTTGACGATTTCATTTAAAAATTTCCCTAATCATGTGTTAATAATTTAACACTAACACAGCAGCAAAATCTCAACATGCATGACATTTCTCCTTTCTAGCCAAGGCATGACTCCCCTGAGAAATGTGGGTATGCTTTATGATTCCCTTTCATTTGCATCTTATACATGCTAGGACCTTAGGCTGATTTCAGCTTTCTCTGCATGTAAATTCCCCAATGTTTGGGTAATGCAGTGCTGAGGAGGTATGCTAACTAGGAGAAACTTCATAAATACTGACACCTCATGTATCTGATACTGTCAGGGAATGAAGGTTTTTGCATAATGAATTATCCAAATTTTATTTTCAAATGTTAGAAATTTGTAAAACTTTCTTAGATTAAAAAAAAGCTTCTATGAAGCATTACATATTTTTGTGATCTCAAGTTTAATACATTGCTCATGATCTTCTGTAGAGAATATCTGGAGGAATAGTGTTGCTAGAATGTGGCAAATTACATGTCCCAACATAAGCCTTCCATAGCCTCTCTTCCTTCTCCACTAGTCTGCCTTACTGCTCTTATTTTTCTGACCATCGCAGTTCTATTTCATAGTTAAATATAAATTTCCTTTTAATATTGAGAGTAGGAAATCAGATAACTAAAGTGGGAAAAATAATGTGCAAAATGTATGCTTATAGTGTAATACTATAAGACTTTCTGGTAAATAAAAGGCAAGATATTTAATGAATATTTTAGACTGGTTGTTCTACCTTTCTCTCATCAGAGTATTTCTGATTTATGGTCAACTATCCAAACTCATTGCCATTGAGTCTATTCCGACTCATTATGACCCTATAGGACAGAGTAGAACTGCCCCATAATTTCTAAGGAGTGGCTGATGGATTCAAACTGCTGACCTTTTGTTTAGCATCCATAGCTCACCGTCGCTCTTAACCACTGCTCCACTCTGTCTTGGAAGAAGTACAACCAAAATGCTCTTTAGAAGCAAGGATGGCAAGACTACATCTCACATACTTTGGACATGTTATCAGGAGGGATCAGTTCCTGGAGAAGGACATCATGCTTGGTAAAGTAGAGGGTCAGTGAAAAAGAGGAAGACCCTCAATGAGATGGACTGACACAGTAGCTGCAACAATCCACTAAAGCAAAACAACTATTGTGAGGATGGTGCTGGATTGGGTAGTGTTTTGTTCTGTTGTACATGGGGTCACTATGAGTTGGAACTGACTCGATGGCACCTAACAACAACAACTACATGGTCAACTCTATAATTGATATGTACATAACTAATATCACGGAGAACCAGTCAAGGATAGTTGTAGCTGTTAGGTGCTTTTGAGTCAATTCCAACTCATAATGACCCCATGTACAACAGAAGGAAACACCATGCTGTCCTGAATCATCCTGAAAATTGTTGATATGCTTGAGCCCATCATTGCCGTCACTGTGTCAATCCCCTTCAGCGTCTTCCCCTCTTTTGCTAATCATCTGCTTTAGAAAGCATGATGTCCTTCTCCAGGACCTGGTTCCTCCTGATAACATGTTGAAAGCACTTGAGACGAAATCTCGCCACAATTGCTTGTAAGCAGCATTTTGGCCTTACTTCTTCCAAGATGGATGTATTCCTTCTTCTGGCAGCCTATGGTGTAGTCAATATTATTCACCAACACCATAATTCTAATGTATCAGTTCTTCAGTCTTCCTTACTCATTGTCTACTTTTACCAGATTTATGAGGTGATTTAAAATACCATGGCTTGGTTATGCGCATCTGAGCCCTGAAAGTTAATTATTGCTTTTTAACACTTTAAAGAGGTCTTTTGCAGCAGATTTGTCCAATGCAATACTTCCTTTGATTTCTTAACTGCTGCTTCCATGGATTTGATTGTGGATACAAGTGAAATGAAATCTTTGACAACTTCAAACTTTTCTCAGTTTATCATCATGCTGCTTATTGGTCCAGCTGTGAGGATTTTTGTTTTCTTTATGTTAAGGTGTAATCCACACTGAAGGCTGTAGGCTCTGAACTTCATCAGTAAGTACTTAAAGTCTTTTTCACTTTCAGCAAGCAAGGTTGTTAATGAGTTTTCCACTAATCCTGATACTGTGTTCTTTTTCATATAGTCCAGAGTCTCAAATCATTTGCTCAGCATTCAGATTGAATAAGTATGGTGAAAGGATACACTCCTGACATGCATCTTTTCAGATTCTAAAGTCTCAGTATCCCCTTTTTCTGTTAGAATGACTGCCTCTTGATCTATGTAAAGTTTCCTCATGAACACAATGAAGAGTTCTGGAATTCCCATTCTTCACAATGTTATTCATAATGTGCTACGGTCTACAAAATCAAATGCCTTTTCTTAGTCAATAAAACACAGGTAAACATCTTTCCGGTATACTCTGCTTTCAGCCAAGATCAATCTGATTTCACAATGATATCATTCATTCCACATACTTTTCTGAATCCAGCTTGAATTTCTAGCAGTTCCATGTCTATGTTTTGCTGCAACCACATTTGAATTATTTTCAGCAAAATTTTACTTGTGTGTGATATTATTCAATAATTTCCACATTCTGTTGGATCATCTTTCTTTGGAATTGGCAGAAATATGGATCTCTTCTTGTTGGTTGGCTAGGTAGCTGTCTTCCAAATTTCTTGGCATAGATGAGTGAGCACCTCTAATGCTGAATCTGGTTTTTGAAACGTCTCAATTGATATTTAGTCAATTTCTGGAGCCCTGTTTTTCACCAACGACTTCAGTGTAGCTTGGACTACTTCCTTCAGTACCAGCCATTCTTGATCATATGCTACTGGAACAAGATGCATAAGCTCAATTACCACCATTGCTGAATAACTGATTCCCATCATTACTAGCTCTCGCTTTGTCTCATGATATTTTTTCTTCTTTCCCCCTCCTCCTATTCCAGTCCCTATAAAAGTTTAAAATTAACTAAACTTTCTCCTTGGAGAGTTGCAAAACAAATTGATAACCCTGAAGGATTGCCAGTAAGAGGTTAACTCATCTGTGATGTGACCATCATGACTACCGTGAAGAGAAACTATAATTCTGTCCAGATAAAACCTTCAGCCAGTCTCCAGTTCGAGAAGACAGGTTTTTTTCCCTCTGTCTCCTGTATATCAATATACAATAAAACCGTCTTGCTGCTCACCTCACGCCTGTCTCAGTATCGGCTTTTGAGGCAGGCAGCTCAGATCCATGTTTTGCAGTGACACTACCTCCTGAAATGATTGAACATCAATCAGTTATTTTTGATACAGTGATTCTGTGTATTCCTTCCATCTTCTTTTGATGCTTCCTGCTTCATTCAATATTTTCCCTACAGAATTCTACAGTATTGCAACCAAGTCATGATTTTTTTCTTCAGTTCTTTCAGCTTGAGAAATGCTAAGCGTGTTCTTCCCTTTGGTTTTATAACTCCAGGTCTTTGCAAATTTCATTATAATACTTCAGTTGATCTTCTTGAGCTGCCTTTTTTAAACTCTTCTGTTCAGTTATTTTACTTCATTATTTCTTTCTTTCACTTTAGCTACTCAACATTCAAGAGCAAATTTCAGAGTCTCTTCTGACATACATTTTGGTCTTTCTTTTCTGTATTTTTAATGACCCTGTGCTTTCTTCATGCATGATGTCCATGATGTCATCCCACAACTCCTCTAAATTTTGGTCATTAATGTTCATTTCATCAAATCTATTCTTGAGATTGTCTCTAAATTGAGGTGGGATATATTCAAGGTCGTGCTTTGGCTCTCATGGACTTGTTTTAATTTTCTTCAGCTTCAGCTTGAACTTGCATATAAGCAATTGATTGTCTGTTCTGCAGTCCATCCCTCGCCTTGTTCTGGCTGATGATATTGGGCTTCTCCATTGTCTGTTTCCACAGATGCAGTAGACTTGATTCCTGTGTATTCTATCCCGTGAGGTCCACATGTACAGTTGCCATGTATGTTGTTGAAAAAAGGTACTTGAAATGAATAAATCCTTGGTCTTGGAATATTTTGCCATGTGATCTTCAGCATAGTTTCTATCTCTAAAGCAATATATTGCAACTATTAATCCTTCTTCTTTGTTCAACTTTCTCATTGCAATCACCAGTAATTATCAATGCATCTTGATTGCATGTTTGACCCATTTCAGATTGCAGAAGCTGGTAGAAATCTTCAATTTCTTCAACTTTTGTATTAGTGGTTGGTGTATAAATTTGAATGATAGTTGTGATGGTTAAGATTGTGTGTCAGCTTGGCTGGGCCATGATTCTCTGTGTTTTAATGTAATCACTCCCATGATTGAATATACTGTGAGTAGCCAATCAGATGAAAGGGAGTCTCCTTGGGGATGTGGCCTGCATCTGTATATAAGCAGATGTTCTGGCTTTTTACTCTCGCTGGATCCTGCGGCTGCTTCCTGTTGTCTCATCTCCCATTCTTGGGACTTGAGCTGTCAGCTTATCTGCCGAACCTGGGATTCGTCGATCTGCACAGCCTGTGAGTGGGAGACCTGCTCTCCGACCTGCCGATCTTGGGCTTGCCAGCTTCTGCAGCTGTGTGACTTGGGAGAGGCCTCTACCCTGATCCACGGACTTGGGACATTCTAGCCTCTACAATTGCGTGAGCTGTTTCCTTGATATAATCTCTCTCTCTATATATATTTATACACTTTACTCGTTTTGCTTCTCTAGAGAACCCAGCCTAAGACAATAGTCACTGTATTAACTGGTCTCCCTTGTAGGTGTATATAACTGACAGCAGTGTACTGCAGGATAGATCTTGAAATTTTATTTTTGATGGTTAGTGTGATGTTATTGTCATTTCTGGCATAGTCAACCATATGATTATCCAATTCAAAATGGCCAATTCCAAACCATTTCAACCCACTAATGCCTAGGATATAGATCTTTATGTGTTCCATTTCATTTTTGGCGACATTCAATTTTCCTAGATTTATACTTCATACGTTCCATGTTCTGTTTATTAATGGATCTTTGCAGCTGTTTCTTCTCATTTTGAGTCATGCCACATGAGCAAATGAAGGTCTTGAAAGCATTACTCCATCCATGTCATTAAGGTCCACTCTGCTTTGCAACAATGGGCTCAAATACAACAATTGTGAGGATGATGCAGGACTGGAAGTGTTTCCTTCTGTTGTACATAGGGTCGTTATGAGTCAGAACTGACTAGACAGCACCTAACAACAACTACTACTTTGAGGAGGCAGCTCCTCCCCAGTCATATTTTGTGCCTTCTGACTTGAGAGCTTTTCTTCCAGTACAATGTCAAACAATGTTCGTGTGTATATAAATAAGAAATGTATATTTGTAAGCTACTGAAATATTAAAGATTGTTTGTTAGTGAGCAAAAGTATATATGGAATGCTTGAAGATTAAAATTCTAGGCATTAGTGAGCTGAAATGGACTGATATTTGCCATTTTGAATAGGACACTTATATGGTCTGCTATCCAGGAATGACAAATTGAAGAGGAACAGCCTCTCATTCATCATCAAAAAGAACATTCGAAGATCTATTCTGAAATACAATCCTGTCAGTGAAAGGATAATATTCATAAGCCTACAGAGAATACCAGTTAACATGACTATTATTCAAGTAAGGCCAAAGATGAAGAAACTGAAGTTTTTACCAACTTCTGCAGTCTGAAATTGATCAAACATGCTACAAAGATGCATGGATAATTACTGATGATTGGAATGCGGAAGTTGGAAACAAAGATGAAGGATCAGTTGTTGGAAAATATGGCCTTGGTTACAGAAGGGACACAGGAGATCATATGATTTAATGTTTCAAGACCAAGGACTTCTCATGGGAAATACTTTTTTTCTACAACCTGATTGTCGACTATACACATAGACCTTGCAAGATGGAATACTCAGGAATCAAATTGACTACATCTGTGGAAAGAGACAATGGAGAAGCTCAATATCGTTAGAACAAGGCCAGGAACCAACTCTGGAACAGACCATCAAGTGCTCATATGCAAGTTCAAGTTGAAGATGAAAAAAATTAAAAGAATTTCATGAGAGCCAAACTATGGCCTTGAGTATATCACACCTGAATTTAGAGACCATCTCAAGAATAGATTTGATTCATTGAACACTAATGACCTAAGAACAGACAAGTTGTAGGATGACATCCAGGATATTATACATGAAGAAAGCTGAAGGTCATTAAAAAGATACAACCAAAAAAAAAAAAAAAAGACCAAAATAAATGTCAAGAGATTCTGAAACTTGCTCTTGAAGGTAGAGCTGCTAAAGTAAAAGGAAGAAATCATGAAGTAAATAGCCGAAGAGAAGATTTCAAACAGTGGCTCCAGAAGACAAAGTAAAGTATTATAATGAAATGTACAAAGACCTAGAGTTAGAAAATCAAAAGGGAAGAATAAGCTCCACATTTCTAAAGCTGAAAGAATGAAGATAAAATTCAAGCCTCGAGCTGCAATAATGAAGGATTCTGTGGGAAAAACTTATGACTCGGGAAGCAACAAAAGAAAAGAATATACAGTCACTATACTAAAAGAAGTAGTTCAACCACAACAGGAGGTAGCATATGATCAAGAACCAAAGGTACTGAAGGGAGTAATCCAAGCTGCACTGAAGTCATTGGTGAAAAAAAAAAGTTCCTCGAATTGGTGGAATACTTATTGAGATGTTTTAACAATCAGATGCAGTGCTAGAAGCACCCACTCTTCTATGCCAAGAAATTTGGAAGACAATTGCCTGGACAACTTACTGGAACAGATACATATAATTATCTATTCCAAAGAAAATTGATCAAATGGAATGCGGAAATTATCAAACAATATCGCATGCAAGTAAATTATGCTGAAAATAATTAAAAAAATAGTTGCAGTAGTACATCCACAGGGAACTGCCAAAAATTCAAGACAGATTCAGAAAAAAACATGGAATGAGAGATATCATTGCTGATTTCACATTGATCTTGGCTGAAAGCAGAATATACCAGAAAGATGTTTACCTGTGTTTATTGATTATGCAAATACATTCACCTGCGTTGATTATAACAAATTATGGATAATATTGGGAAGAATGGGAATTCCAGAACACTTAATTGTGCTCATGAGGAAACTGTACATAAACCATGAGACAGTTAGTAGAACAGAACAAGGGAATACTGCTTTGTTTAAAATCAGAAAAGTTGTGTGTGAGGGTTGTATCCTTTCAACATACTTATTCAATCTGTATGCTGAGCAAATAATCCGAGAATCTGGTCTGTATGAATAAGATCACAGTATCAGGTTGGAGGAAGACTCATTAACAAACTGTGATATGCAGATGACACAACTTTGCTTTCTGAAAGTGAGGAGGACTTGAAGCACTTACTGTTGAAGATCAAAGACTACAGCCTTCAGTATGGATTACACATCAACATAAAGAAAACAAAAATCCTCACAACTGGACCAATAAGCAAAGTCATGATAAACAGAGAAAATATTGAAGTGTCATGGATTTCATCTTACCTGAATCCATGCCCAATGAAGCAGCAGTGAAGAAATCAAATATCATGTTGCATTTGACAAATCTGTAGCAAAAGACCTCTTTAAACTTTTATAAGCAAAGATGTTATCTTGAGGACTAAGATTCACCTGATCCAAGCCATGTATTTTCACTCACCTCATATGCATGTGAAAATGAGGTGATTGGATAATGAATAAGGAAGACTAAAGTAGAATTGATGCCTTTGAATTATGGTGTTGGTGAAGAATATCGAATATACCATGAACTGCCAGAATAACAAACAAATCTGTCTTTGAAGAAGTACAGCCAGAATGCTCTTTAGAATAGAGAATACTGAGACTTTCTCTCATGTACTTCAGACATGTTTTCAGGAGGAACTAGTCCCTGGAGAAAGACATCATGCTTAGTAAATCAGAGGGTCAGTGAAAAAGAGGAAAACCCTCAAAGAGATAGACTGACACAGCGGTTGCAACAATGGACTCAAACATAGAAATGATTGTGAGGATGGAGCAGGACCAGGCAGTGTTTCGTTCTGTTGTACATCGTGTTGCTATGAGCCAGAACTGCCTGGATGGCGCCTAACAACAACATTCTTATGTCTTTGAGCAGAAGTCCTGTGGTTCAGGTTAGATGCTGTGTTCATGTAACTGCTGCTTCCGCTACCACCACACTGCCGAGGCTTCTGCTGTGCTACTGCATCTTCCTGAGCCGTGGCTTGGCACCAGGAAGGCGCCTGGCCAGGTTCTCTTGGAGCCTCTGCCTCCTGGCCCTTTTAATCTTTTGCTGCCAACTCCTGCTTCTCTACCCAGACTTATGTGGCTCTTTTGCCATCAAGCTAGGTGGCCCTGCTGCCAAAGAGAGGAGGCATTTAACACTTGAACGGGATACACTTAAGCCTCTCTTGCCCTGCACAAGCGCTACAGACCTTTTAACTCTGCTGGCTAGCCTCTGCCCAGAAGTATCCAGGTCCACCCTTTTGTAGGAAGATCACTGAACAGGATCCTCCAAGGCAACCCCTGCACTGGACACATTAAGGTCTCTGCCTTGCACAGGGAAGTAGTACAGCATTTTGGCTCCAGTGGCAAGCTTCTTGCCCAATGGAGCTCTGGTCTTTCTCTGTGGGCCAGCAAGCACATTGTTGCTGTCACTTGCCCTTTCTTGCTGTCTTCAGAGTTCACTCTTTCTTTTGGGTCTAGAAGGTTCTCAGCGCAGGGATCTTGGGTCCTTGGTCCAAAGGACGGGCTTCACTCCAAACTCTTTTTAGTCATGCTGGTGAAGAATCTCTGTGGGGTTAATACTTATATCAGCAAACCACTTGTCAATTTCAGGTTATGGCCTTCCCACCAGGACCAGGAACTGATCAATCCCCGGGTTGCACTGGAAGTCACTTAAGTTGCATAGTAATCTCCCAGCCCCTGCAGTGTGCTGCCAGTTACTCAATTTGCATAGAAAACTAACCAGTCCCTTGCAAAACTGTGGCCTAGCCATTTGTTTTGGGAGAGTTACAAGCCCATGTGTGAAGGTTAAGATTGTACGTCAGCTTGGCTAGGCCACAATTCTCAGTGTTCTAGCAGTCATCTCACCTCCAGTTCTTGGGCCTTTAGCTATCAGACTACCTGTTGATCTTGGGATTTATTGCTCTTCACAGCCTATGCGCAAGAGTGCTGCTCCCCAACCTACTGATCTTGGGTTCGCCAGCCCCTGCAGCTACGTGATTCAGGAGAAACCTTGCGGTCTTCCTGCCGATCTTGGAATTCATCGACCTTCACAGCCTGTGAGTGGAGCTCTGCTTTCCTACCTGACGACTTTGGATTCACCAGCTTCTGTGGCTGCGTGAATTGGGAGAGACTTCTACCCTGATCCACGGACTTGGGACATTTTAGCCTCTACAATCACGTGAGCTGTTTCCTTAATATAAATCTCTCTATATATATTTATATGGTTTACTGGTTTTGCTTCTCTAGAGAGCCCATCCTAAGACACCATGGTAAGAAAGGCCATATAAAAATGATTCATTGCATGGTAGATTATGTATATTTTATACGTTAACACACATGAGCTGAAGGTCTATTGTTCATTAGTCATTGCATCATGTTTTGGGGATTTATGATAAAACATAGCTACTGCTCTGAAGGAAGATCACTGTGCAAACGGGGAGGGAGGCATGTGGGACAATTATGCCAGTAGAGTGTCCTATTATTACAGAAATAAGAACAGTTAGTAGCCAAGCATGGGATGAATCATATAAATCAGAAAAGAATGGGCATTGCCGTACGCTTTCTGATAGTATTGCCACCAGCTTTCACTACACTTTACCTTTTTGCTGAAACACATCAGAGTTTCCAAAGGGAAAGCGTTGCTTAATTCTAACGTAGGGTCCAAAATAATGTAATATAAAATCTGGTTACAAATTTCCATATACTATTTTTATTCCTCACATCTTCTGATTTTCATTTACTAGATAGGTAGCAGCATTGATTCAATGGAAGGTCATAGCTTAGGTGGCCATTTTACCTTCTGCCATCCCCAGGGCTTGCCTGACTCCAGTTTGTTTTCCTGTTTGTTATTTGTCAGAGAAAATATATGCCTTGAAAGCTACATATAGCTTTCCCATTGCACTACAGTTATGTGTTGCTTAAAGTCCAAGATACGCGCTGTGAAATAGGATGTTATGTGATTTGGACGTTGTGCAAATACTGTATTATATATAGGTACTTCCTGGTTTACAAATGTCCATCTTACGTACAGCCTGTAGTTACTAACTGTCATGGATTGAATTTTGCCCCCCCAAAAATGTGTGTGTCAATTTGGCTGGGCCATGATTCCTGGTATTGTGTGATTTTCCTATATGTTGTAAATCCTGCCTTTATGATGTTAAAGAGGGAGGATCGGGTGGCAGTTGTGTTAGTAAGGCAGGACTCAATCTACAAGATTGGATTGTGTCCTGAGGCAGTCTCTTGAGATATAAAAGAGAGAAGTGAGCAGAGAGGCAGGAGTACCTCATACCACCTAGAAAGCAGTGCCAGGAGCAGAGTGTGTCCTTTGGATCCAGGGTCACTGCGCGGAGAAGCTCCTAGTCTGAGGGAACATTGAAGAGAAGGCTAACAGAGAGAGAAAGACTTCCCCTGGATCTGACACCCTAAATTTGGACTTTTAGCTTACTTTACTGTAAGGAACTAAACTTCTCTTTGTTAAAACCATCCACTTGTGCTATTTCTGTTATAGCAGCACTAGATAACTAAGACACTAACCAACCCCCATAAAACCTATTATAGGTTATATATGTACTGTACCATCATACATCTGGTAGCACCATTGCTTTGTATACAAGAGACATGAGATACACTTATTTCACGTGAGAAGCTGTATGCTACATCTGATTATGTCAGCTACATCCATTCAACAGTTGGGATATCTGAACTAATGGGACTATGGACGTATATGCGGTCAGACATTGCCTGAACAGAAGTTATGCAGCACATGACTGTATTTTATGATGGGAAGTAAGTAATGCTTAACATGTTTCATATTCATCAGACTAATTTCCTTATGTTTCCATCATTTGGCCACAGGGAATTTCTTTCACACTAAAACCTGTTCCCTAGCTTCACAAACATCGTCTAGCTCTAGGACCCTTCTGACCTGAACAGTCTGTTCCATTGTTGCTGAAGTAGTGGTTGTCAAGGAAGAAAATATGTTCTGGTATATTCTTCCGCTGTTTCATGTATGAAGTTCTAATTATCCATAATGGAAATTACACATATATATTAGACAAGAAGGGACCTTTCCTCAGTATCATCTGTTTCCTCTTTATTCTGTCAGTCTAACAAAATGTTTCAGAATATGAACTTGGCACTAATTAGATCCCATCAAAAATCTCATGGTATTGCCAGTTTAGTTTCATTGACTTTTCTGGGATGAGGTTTTGAGGCAATAATATTTTTTAAAGTCAGCCCATCATGTAGTAACCCACTTAGTATTCATGAACCATCCTGATTTGTATCCTCTAAGATGCTTTAAAAAATTATAAACTCCACCTATCATTTTATCTCTAATATTTTATGAAATTTTGAAATATAGAAGATTTTGTACGTGATGCACATTGCATATTGAAAAGCAGTCCCCTTATATACAAGTTAGATAGAATCCTTTCCTACCAAATAACATAGAAAAGTCAGTGGCATAACATTGGCTATTACTTGACAGATTTTTTTCATAATGAGTACATATGAATTATTTACCTTTTTGGCAAAGTCTGAAAAGAGACAGTAATTTACAGGTTAGACATGTCTTGTATTGTGGATTTTGGAATAGTGTGCAAATGAGGTGTGCAAATAGTTTATTATGAAGCTTAAACAAAATGTATTAAGCATTCCGAAGACAGATTCTTTTCATGCCCTTGATAATAAATTCACTTTTCTTATGCAGTGAATTCACTTGAGATTCATAGTCTTCTCATAAAACTTGTAGTAAATGTTTAAACTTAGATTTCAAATGCTATGGTACTTTTTATGATAATAAATTTCATCCCTATGGGATTGTGAATTTAGTGATCATACAGTGTTTGAGTCAGAGAAAACTTACCTCCCACCAACCTCTCCAGGAGAGAAAGATGTGACAGCCTGCTTCCGTAAAGATTTACAGCTTTGGAAACCCTGTGGAGCAGTTCTACTTTCTCCTATAGGGTTGCTTTGAGTTGGAATCAACTCAGTGGCCATGGATTTGGTTTTGGGTTATTCATAAATTGATTTAGGTATTACATTCTCAGGGAGACCTGCTGATCCCCAAAGTCTGGCTAAGATTATTATTGTTGTTTTTAGTGGCTGTCTAGTGGGCTCTGACTCATGGTAATCATAAGTATAGCATAATTAAATGTTGCCTAGTCCTGTGCCATTTTCAGATCATTGCTATGTTCTAGTCCATTGTCTAGGATAAATTTTTTTTTTTTAAAATTACCATCAGTCATTTCCGACTCATAGCATCCCCGTATGTGTCAGATTAGAACTGTGTTCCGTAGGGTTTTCAAAGGCTGAATTTTTGGAAGTAGATTGTCAAGCATTTCTTCTGTGGAGCCTCTCAGTGGACTCCAATTTCCAATCTTACAGGAATTAGATGAGTGCATTAACCTTTTGTACCATAAGATACCCATTGTTAAACCTCTCTTTGAGTCCCCACACATACCAATTATACTTTTCATTATTCTTTTCTGTATGTTTGTTGGCCCCACAGTTAGACTAAAGACTTCCTTGGAGAAAGGATAAGAGGAGTCTTGGTGACTCAGTGGTTATAAGCACTGGGCTGCTAATCGAAAGGTTAGAAGTTCAAACCCACCAGCTGCTCCATGGGAGAAAGATGTGGCAGCCTGATTCTGTAAAGATTTACATCCTTGGAAACCTTATGGGGAAGTTCTACTCTGTTCTACAGGGTCACTATGAGTCAGAATTGACTTGACAGCAATGGGTTTGTGTTTTGGTGAGGGTGAATATATCGTTAGGCATTATTTTATACGAGGCACCTAGCATGACACTTAAAAAACCAAAAGCCTATTACTGTCGAGTTGATTCCAACTCATAGCAACCTTACAAATATGTAATGAAAATGAATGAGGTACTTAGAAGCATTAGGCTATTATACTGTATTATCTCCAGACGCTACCACATGTCTGTCAGTTTGTCATACTATGGTGGTTTGAGTGTTGCTGTAATACTGGAAGCTTTGCCACCAGTATTTCAAATACCAGCAGGGTCACTCTTGGTGGACAGGTTTCAGCAGAGCTTCCAGAATAAGACGGACCAAGAAGAAGGATCTGGCAGTCTACTTCTGAAAAAAAGTTGCTAGTAAAAAATATATGAATAACAATGGAACATTGTCTGATATAGTGCCAGAAGATGAGCCCCTCAAGATGGGAGACACTCAAAATATGACTGGGGAAGAGCTATCTCCTCAAAACTCAGTAGACCTTAATGATGTGGATAGAGTGCAGCTTTTGGTATCTTCATTTGCTGATGTGACAGGACACAAAATGAGAAGAAACATCTGCAAACATCAATTAATAATCAGAACTACGAAGTAAGGAATATACAAAGTATGAATCTAGGAAAATTGGAAGTCATCAAAAATGAAAAGGAACACATAAAGATTGATATCCTAGGCATTAGTGAGCTGAAATGGGCTGGTATTGGACGTTTTGAACCAGACAATAAAATGGTCTAACATGCTGGGAATCATAAATTGAGGAGGAATGGCATCACGTTCATTGTCAAAAAGAACATTTCAAGATCTATCTTGAAGTATATAACTGTCAGTGGTAGGATATTATCCATATGCCTACAAAGAAGACCAGGTAATATGACTATTATTCCAATTTTCACAACAACTAGTAATTCCAAAGATGAGGAAATTGAAGATTTTTACCAACTTCTGCAGTCTGAAATTGATCAAACATGCAGTCAAGATGCATTGATAATTACTGGTGATTGGAATGCAAAAGTTGGAAACAAAGAAGAAGCAACAGTAGTTGGAAAATCTGGTCTTGGAGACAGAGATAACACTGAAGATCACATGATAGAATTTTGCAAGATCAACAACTTCAATGCAAATACTTTTTTTCAACAACATAAACAGCAACTATGCATGTGGACTTCACCAGATGGAATAAACAGGAATCAAATCGACTACATCTGTGGAAAGAGATGATGGAAAAGCTCAATATCATCAGTCAGAACAAGCAATAGGTTGAGTGCAGAACAGATTTTTAATTGCTCATATGCTAGTTCAAGTTGAAGCTGAAGAAAATTAGAACAAATCCATGGGAACCAAACTATGACCTTGAGTATATCTCACCTGAATTTGCAGACCATCTCGAGAATAGATTTGACATGTTGAACACTAATATTTGAAGACAAACAAATTGTGGAATGACATCAAGGACATCATACAAGAAGAAAGGAAGAGGTTATTAAAAAGAAAGGAAAGGAAAAAGACCAAAATGGATGTCAGGAGACATCAAGACAAAATGGACGTCTTGAATGTAGAGTGGCTAAAGCTAAAGGAAAACATGATGCAGTAAAAGAGCTTAAGAGAATATTTAAAAGGACATCTGCTGAAGACAAAGTAAGGTATTAAAATGTAATGTGAAAAGACCAGGAGTTGGAAAATCAAAAGAGAAGAACACGCTTGCCATTTCTCAATCTGAAAGAACTGAAGAAAAAATTGAAGCCTTGAGCTGCCGAATTGGAGGACACAGGAAACATCAAGGGAAGATGGAAGGAATACACAAAGTCACTGTATCAAAAAGAATTGGTCGACATTCAACCATTTCAGGAAGTAACATATAATCAAGAACTGATGGTACTAAAGGAAGAAGTCTAAGCTGCACTGAACTCTTTGGCGAAAAACAAGCCTCCAGGAATTGATGGAATACCAACTGAGATGTTTCATCAAACAGATGCAGCACTGGAGATGTTCACTCATATATGCCAAGAAATTTAGAATATAGGTATCTTGCCGACTGGAAAATATCCATATTTGTCCCCATTCCAAAGAAAGACAATCCAACAGAATGTGGAAATTATGGAACAATATCATTAATATCACAAGCAAGTAAAATTTTGCTGAACATCATTCAAAAACGGTTACAGCAGTACATCAACAAGGAACTACCAGAATGTAAAGCTGGTTTCAGAAGAGGTCCTGGAATGAGGGATGTCATTGCTGATATCAGACAGAAAGCAGAAAATACCAGAAAGATGTTTACCTGTGTTTTATTGACTATGCAACTATATTCGACTGTGTGGATCATAACAAATTATGGATAACACTGTAAAGAATGGGAATTCCAGAACACTTAACTGTGCTCATGAGGAAACTTTGTACAGACCAAGAAGCACTTCACCTAACAGAACAAGGGGATACTGCGTGGTTTAAAATCAGAAAAGGTGTGTGTCAGGGATTTTTCTTTTCACCATAGTTTTTAAATCTGTATGCTGAGCAAATAATCCAAGAAGCTGGACTACATGAAGAAGAAAAGGACATCGGGATTGGAGGAAAACTAATTAACAACTTGCGATATGCAGATGACACAACCTTGCTTGCTGAAAGTGAAGGGGACTTGAAGCACTTACTGATGAAGATCAAAGACCCCAGCCTTCAGTATGGATTTCACATCAACATAAAAAAAAAAATGAATCCTCACTCCTGGACCAAAAAACAATATCATGATAAACGGAGATAAGAGTGAAGTTGTCAAACAAGGAAAGGTCATGGAAGCTCCATAGACACACCCAAACTCCCTGAGGGACTGAATTGCTGGGCAGGGGACTGTGGGGACCATGGTCTTGGGGAACATCTAGCTCAATTGGTATAATACAGTTTATAAAGACAATGTTCTACATTCTACCTTGGTGAGTAGTGTCTGGGGTCTTAAAAGCCTGTGAACTGCCATCTAAGATACTCCACTGGTCTAACCCCTTCGGGAGCAAGGGAGAGTGAAGAGAACAGGATACAAGGAAAAGATTCATCCAAACGACTGATGAACCACAGCTACCACCGCCTCTACCAGACTGAGTCCAGTACAGCTAGATGGTGCCTGGCTACCACCATAGACTGCTCTGACTGGGATCACAGTAGAGAGTCCTGGACAGAGCTGGAAAAGGATGTAGAATTAAATTCTAACTAACAAAGAAAAAGACCAGATTTACTGGCCTGACAGACTGGAGAAACCCTAAGACTATGCCCCCTGGACACCCTTTTAGCTGAGTGGTGACGTCATTCCAAAGTTCACCGTTCAGCCTGGAATTGGATAGCCTCATAAAACAAAATGGGACTAATGAGGCACAGCAGTCCAGGGACAAGGACTAGTAGACAGGAGGGGACAAGAAAACATGTGATAGGGAACCCAAAGTTAAGAAGGGACAGTGTTGACATGTCATGAGGTTGTTAACCATTGTCATATGGCAATATGTGTACTAACTGTTTAATGAGAATCTATTTGTTCTGCAAACCTTCATCTAAGGTACAAAAAAAAAAAAGAATTATCTATGTGAGATCAAATTGACAACAGCAACTCAAAAGGTTTATGTGAAGCCTACGAGGCAGTGAGTTGAAGATAATGTTGATGGAATAATTTGGAAAACGATAGTGAGAATAGCAGCACAACTGGAAGAATGTAATCGATGTCACTGAATTGTACACATAGAAACCTTTGAAATGGTGTAATTTTGGCTACGTATATTTTCACCAAAAAAAAAAGTCCTCAGCTTCTGGCAAATGGCGCTCTAGGCAGAAGCACCATGCCGTCCCTCCACAGCAAAGATCCGAAAAACTAAGCCGAACACAGAAAACAACAATCCTGAAACCCTAAAACATCAAATGAAGAGATAAAGAACTCAGCCAAGCATCAAATGGAGTGAGAAAACTGACAGAGAACAGAGAACAAGGAGAGCTTCATGCAGAGGTCCCCCATCAGCTAACGCAGTGAGGATCCGCCATCTTGGACTCCTATCGGAGACCAGCAAACATGGGGTCAGCTTCACGGAGCTTCCAGCGGGAGAAAAGAAAACCGGTAATTTGTGATACACAATTTGCCACGCCCCCACCTTTCTTCACACCCCCACTCAGCCTCCTCTGCTACCCGCGGCCACAATCTCTTGTCAGGGAAGCACCAGCTGCTTAGATTCCACCCACCCGAACGGGCCGGCTCTCTGAGTGCCATTTGTTGTTGCTGGTGTTGCTTTTTTCCTCTTCTTTTGATTTCTTACTTACCTCTCACCACCCCCTCCTCCTTTCGTTCAAATACCTGGCTCTGTGCACCGTCTTTGCTTCTTCCTGAGGGGCTGCGCAGCTCTGTTCGAGTGTGGAACTGCTCCCTGGTCTGGGCTGCCGCACTGGTGGGATCACGGGACTTTTGTTCGTTCGCCTGTTTTGAATTGTTTGTTTGTTTTCTTTTCCTTTTCTTGAGTTGGGAGCCCGTTCTGGCCAGGCGGTGCTGCATGGCTTGAAAACTACCCTCTTGGCTTGCACAGACGTGCAGAGGAATCCCTGAGGTCATTTATTTTTTCACTGGGTTTTTTTTCTTTTCTTTTTGTTTTTTTGGGGGCTTTTCTTGTTCTTTTTCTTTTTTTGTTATTTAAATTTTTGAGTTCTTTTCCCTCTTTTTCCCTTTTTGTCTTTCTTTATTATTCAGTTTCTCATCTCTCTGTATCTTCCTTCTATTTCTGTTCCCTGAATACCTGGCATTCTTTACCTCTACGCCTTCTAGCCAGGCTGTACTGCAACACCTGAGAACAACTTCCCCAGACCTCATAGCCACACCAGTGGGATCCTTGGGAACTTTGCTGTTCTTTAACCATTCTGATTTTTATTTATTTATTCATTCTTTTCTTTTTTTTTCTTCCTCTTCCCCTTTGTCTTTTTCTCCATTTCATAGTCTCTCATCTCTCCACTCCAACGGCAAGCTCCCCAGCATTCTTTTTTGTTTGTATATTTTTGGCTGCTGTTCCTCCCTGCTCTCTCACATATTCATCTTAGCTCCACACATAACAATCTCCCCGCTACATCCTGCCTACTTGCACCGTGTGCTTAACATCACACCAACAAGCAGCACAGGCATGGCCTACTGGAACCTGCCCTGCACTGATTACTGACCCACCCTGGTGGTGTAGTAAGTGCCAAAAACATCCCGTCCCAGTAACTCCTCTTCAGCTAGACCTGCCCTGCCATACCATATCTGAGTGACTG
>NW_004443970.1:16721333-16741128 GCF_000243295.1 Trichechus manatus latirostris
TATATATATGTAAAAGGAGTGAAGTTGCCAAGGATTTCATTTTACTTGGATTCACAATCCATGCTCATGGAAGCAGCAGTCAAGAAATCAAAGGACGTATTGCAACGGGTAAATCTGCTGTAAAAGACCTCTTTAAAGTATTCAGAAGCAAAAATGGTACTTCGAAGATTAAGGTGCACCTGACTTAAGTCATGATATTCTCAATTACTTCATATGCATGTTAAAGCTAGGTAATGAATAAGAAGACCAAAGAATTGTTCCCTTTGAATTATGGTGTTAGGGAAAAATAATGAATATACCATGGACTGTCAGAAGAAGGAACAAATATAATTTGGAAAAAGTACATCTAGGATGTTTTTTAGAAGCTAGGATATGCAGAATTCGCCTAGCATACTTTGCACATGTTATCAGGAGGGACCAGTCCTTGGAGAAGGACATTATGCTTAGTAAAGTATATGGTCAACAAAGAAGAAGAAGTTCCTCAAAGAGATAGATTAACGTAGTGTCTGGAACAATGGGCTTAGGCATAACAACGATTGTGAGGACGGCACAGGACCAGGCCAACTTTTATTCTGTTGTATATTTGGTTACTATGAGTTGAAACTGACTCAAGGGCACCACCATCGCCACAAACAACAACAATATCAAATTTATTACTTTCTTCCCTCTTTTTGAGAAAATAGTAAACAATCAATACATGGTAGTTATTATTACTATTAATAGTGCTAGTATTTTTTCTTGCAGCAGGAGTTACTAAACCTTCTAAGGAAGAGACATGAAATTATTAATAGTGGCCATTATTAAGTGAGGTCATGAACATGGTTATCGTAAATTGAGATGTACAGCTTCCAGTAGGTTGTATATGCTCTTAACCAGTGTCAAATATATGGTGCTGTTTCTCCCATAGCCAGGATTGATGGTTCCAGTAATCAAGTGGTAGAAATGCGAGTGGCACCACTCACTATTATCCCTAGTGACCCACTTGCAAAATTTTTGCTTCCTGTCCCCACAACCACATGCTTTGTGAGTCTAGAAGTCTCCGTTCCAAACAAAGGAATGTTCTCACCCGGATACACACCACTGATTCCATTGAACTAGAAGATAAGAATGCCACTCAGCCGCTTTGGGCAACTTATGCATTTGGAGCAACAGGCAAAGAAGGGAGTTAGCATATTGACTGGTGTAATTGATCTTGTTTACCAAGAGGAAATCAGACTGATATTACATAACAGAGGTAAAGATGAGTATGTCTGAAGTGCAGGAGATCCCTTAGAGTATCTCTTAATACTACCATGGGCTGTGATTAAGTCAATGGAGAACTACAGCAACCCAATTTTGACATGACTACTAATGGCTCAGACCTTTCAGGAATGAAGGTTTGGGTCACCCCATCAGGCAAAGAACCATGACCAGCTGAGGTGCTTGCTGAGGGTAAAGGGAATACGGAATGAGTGGTGGAAGAAGGTAGTTCTAAATACTTGACCAGTTGCAGCAACAAGGACTGTAATTATAAGTATTTCTTCCTTGAATGTGTGCATCAAATATTTTTGTTCTCTTCACTGATAAAATATAAGATGTAAAAGGGCTAGTGCATTTTAGGTTATATGTGTGTTAGTTGTATCATGTTAGGCTCAAGTATGACTTATAATTGTCTTTATTCGGAGATTGTGCATGATTTAAGGAGATATGTATAAGTGCCAAGTTGACAAGTGGCGGACTGTGATGGTTAAGGTTGGGTGTCAACTTGGCTGGGCCATGATTTTTAGTGGTTTGGCAGTTATGATGTAGTTTTGCAGTTATGTAATGACATAATAACCTTCATGATGAGATCCAATATAATGTAGTCTCCTCCATGACGAGATCTGCTATGAGCAGTCAATCAGCTGAAAAGGAGTTTTCTTGGGGGTATGGCCTGCATCCAATATATATGGACTTTCTGGTAAAGCACACTGACTTTTGCCCTGCTCTGGATCCTGAATTTGGCTTGTCATCATCTGAACTCTGGTTCTTGGCACTTGAGTCAGCAGCCTGCTATCTTACCCACCGATCTTGGATTTGTCAGCTTCTGTAGCCAGTAAGCCAACACTCATGAACCAGCAGCCTACCATCTGACCTGCTGATCTTGGGTTGGTCAGCTCCTGCAGCTACGTGAGTCAGGAGAAGCATCCAGCCTGATACCTGACTCACGGACCTGGGACTTTCCAGCCTCTACAACAGTGAACCATGTGAGGCATTTCCTTGATATAAATCTCTCTCTCTCTCTCTCTCGATGCATGTGTGTATATATATATATATATATATATATATATATATACATATATATATGTATGTATGTATGTATGTGCTTCAGTGGTTTTGCTTCTCTAGAGAACCCAGCCTAAGACAAGGAGTCTGATAAGGTTGAGTTGTTCCTTTATTCCTGATGTAGAACTTCTGACTTGGTCAATGAGGATATTCTAGCAGGAGGAGTATCTCTTTCCATGGAAAATGATCCCCTGAGATGGACAAACTATAGATAACCAGATGTGTGTTCTAGAATAGTCAATGGCAGTAGGAAGGTGTCTGAAGGTTTTGAAAAGCAATAAGTGAACAAATAAAGTGACAGTTCAGTTCATGTTTGATGGAGGAGTAAGTAGTATGTGTTGTACAGTGAGGAAATGAGAAAGTGTTTCTGGAAATTGAGGATCCACTCATGATATTAAGCAGCTGCGTAGAGCCTGGGAGAATATGAAGAGTATCAAGGCCATCAGCATTAATAAACTGGAGGTCAGGGGATCATGCTGCTCATCAGTCAGTGTCACCAGTGATGAATGTTTCCAGGGCAAAGGTCAGTGGATGGGAGGTAACTAGAGTCTTCAGAGAAAGAGTGATCTTCTGAGAAACAGGAGGCATTTGGAACACTGACACATGATCATTAAACCTGTCATGTCAGTGTGCCAGAGCCAAAATCAAACCAAAGTAAAGACTCCAAGAGTTTTAATAAACTGAAAAAAGTCAATCAAAATCAAATATTTTTTTCTACTAAACTATTACATTTAGATAATTTACATGAAAATGCCAATCTCTGTTTTATAATGCACTCATTTTTTTAACCGGGTGTATTATATCTAAACAATTGCAAAATAAGTCAACTTTTTGTTCTATTTTGTAATTGTTTAGACATCATCTCTGATGAAAGTAAGCTTGTAAAGCTATAATCATGGGACGAAATCTCAGGTCAGGAGCTCCTCTGAACAAAAACAAGGCCAGAAATTAAGTTATATTTTAAAATAGGATGCGTAGTATTGCATAAATTAGGTTGATTTAATTTATAGAGTCAGAGGAGACATATTAAACACATTTCTGAGTGAAGCAAAAACAAATGTATTAAGCAAAACATAATGATAAATAAAATATGCTGGAATTTCACAGGTACAATTCTATCAATTGCTACATGTGTTATTGGGTCCATATTATTAACTTTTCTGAGGCTCAATTTCTAAACTAGCAAAATGGTGACAGTAAAGCCTATCTCAAGGTTGCTGCTACAATTAAATGTAATAAAGTGTATAGGGCACCTAGTAAAGTAAGAGGCACATCATCATCATCAATAAATGACTGTGTGTGTGTGTCACAAAATTTGGCCTTGTTTTAAGTATTAATGCTGATTTCATTTATACAATCCATCAATTCAACAAATGTATATTGAGTCATAGGTACTATTTAGGTGTCAGAGATACAACAGTAACCCAAACAATCAAAATCCTACCTCATGAAACTTATGTTCTAGTGAGAGGGAGGCAGATGATAATAAAATATGGGTACAGTGTGTGTGATGGTACTGATACACCCACGTAAAAGAGATGCACAATGCCATCAGGGCAAAGGTAGGAAGGAACGTAAACTTAGATGTTGTTATTTGCTGTCTTGTCAGCTCTGACTCATGGCGACCCCATGTATAATAGAGCAAAATGCTGCCCAGTCCTGTTCCGTCTTCATGATCACTGGTATGCATGAGTCCCTTGTTGCAGCCGTTATGTCAATCTATCTCATTAAATGTTTTCTTAGCCTTTGATGGCCCTCCACTTTACCAAACATGATGTCCTTCTCCAATGATCAGTCCCTCCTGATGACATATCCAAAGTAAGTGTTGAAGTCTCAGGTAATATTCTGTGATCCATAGGGTTTTCCTTGGCTAATTTTCAGAAGTAGATCACTAGGCCTTTCTTCATCATCTGTCTTAGTCTAGAAGCTTTGCTGAAACTTGTCTACTTTGGATGACACTGCTGGTATTTGAAATACCAGTGGTATAGATTCCAGCATCATAGAAACATGGAAGGCACCATAGTACTACTGATGGACAGGTGGTGGGTAAACTTAGATAGATGCAGTCAATTGTAATTTTAGAAGGAATGGCCATCAATGAGAAGACAAAATGCAGGTAAAGACATGAAGGAGATGAATGAGTGAGCCATGTGGGTACAGAAGCTAATTTCAGGCAAAGGAAATAGAAAGTAGAAAAGCCTTGAGTCAGGACATGTAAAGACACCAGTGTAGATGAAATGGAATGAGCAAGAGCAAGAATAACAGGGGGAATGTTCACAGAAGTAGTAGCATGCAAAATCTTGCAGGTCCTTGCAGGCCATTTGTTAAACTTTGCCTTCTACTGTGAGGGAGATGAGAAACCATTGAAAGTTATGAGCAAAGGAGTGTCAGGGATTGCCTTAATGCTCCAGTTACTATTCTAAATATGCCACCAGGAATCTCTATTGTAAATGCCCACAACAAATGAAAAGGTTGCTATTATTTTCCCTATCATTCAGGCAAAGAGATGGAGGTACAAAGAGGGTAAGTAATTGGCCAAGTTCATATAACTAAGTTAGTGTTGAGTTGGGTGTCAAACCCAGACAGGATCAACCACACAGTCGGTGATATTTTTCATTGTCAGTTGTGTCCATTTTATTCCTCACTATTGTGAATCAATATTCAATATGTAATAATATTTCTATGGTTCATAATTTATTTCTTATGTTTTGCAGTTTCTATTTTTCAAATCATTCTCTCATTTAGTATCTCATTGTGAAGGTCTTCTTTAATTTTTATTTTATTGTGTTTATGTATTTATTTTTTGAGATGAAAATCTTACCATGTTCAAATTTTTAATGAAGCACCCTTTAGGAAGGTACTCCTATTCACTGCATTGTGTTTTCTTTTATTTTCTCCAGACAAGAATTCCCATAGATCTTTTGTATGCCATTTCCCTTTACTTTCCTCTCTTTTCCCTCTCCCTTCCTTTTTTCCTCCCTCTCTTTTGACTTCTAGCCTCACTCCCTCCTTCCCTCCCCTTTTTCCTCCCAACCATCCTTCTTTACTTCCTACCTTTTTTTTCTTCCTGAAGTAAATTAGGTATTCTTCACACATTATGTCATTTATCCTTCCTACAAAATTTTTGATCATATGTTCTTCCTCCTTTTTTTTTTTTCCCCCTGTTTATCCTAAAACAGAGTCCATCCAGATTTGGTGTAGCTGAATACCTTGCTAGTTTAAAGTGTGGTTGATGGCAGCAAGAGTTTCAAAGCTCGTTGTTGTTGTTGGGGGCTGTTGAGTAGATCGTAACTGATAGTGGCCCCATGTGACAGAGTAGACCTCCTCCATAGGGTTTTTTTGGCTGTAGTATTTACAGAAGCAGATCACCAAGTTTTTCTCCCTCAGAGCCTTCGGGTAGGTCCTAACCTACAGCCTTTAGGTTAACAGCCAAATGATTAACTCTTACACCACCAGGGCTTTTTCAGTGCTTGTTAGAAATGCAGTCACAGGCTCTGCACCAGGATTTGCATTTTCACTGGTTCCACAGGTGATTTTGAGACACATTAACATCTGAGAGATCTGAGAGGCACTGCTCCTGCAGACTATGACACTGCTGGTATTTGAAGTACCAGTGGTATAGATTCCAGCATCTTAGAAACATGGAAGGCACCAAGAAGAGGACTCTTCCTCTGCCTTACTCACCATCTGATTGCCTCTTATTGTTTTTCCGATCTACAGCTGGAAGAAAGTTCTTACACAAAGATAAAAGATAAGCCCATACTCATTATCTAGAAGGAATTCATGTAAAGCAACCCTGATGAATAAAAATGGGACCATTTTCTACTCTCATTTCCTCATTCTGAGACACCAGGAAACCTAAATTTCGTTATGTTAAAATCCACAGCCTGTACTACTTCTAGAGTGCTTTCTCTTGTTGCTTCACTGTTGTTGTTGTTGTTGTTTTTTTCTTTTGGAAATATATGTTTCAAGGATGCAATATACTACTGTTAGTTCATCCCTCTAATCCTCCGCCCTATCCTGATGTGTTTTGGAAGCTGCAGTCACTAAGTAATCTTAGAATGAGAAGTTCTGATGGAAAGAAAGCCCACTGTACTTAATCCTCTTCAAAAGGATATCCAATGCTTCAGTCTCTGAAAAAAGGGCAGAAAGTGAAGGAGAACTAACCTGTCTACTTTCTTTTAAGTTCTTCTAGCCCAGCAGATTTACTCCGTTTCTGACTAAAAAATAGGCATTGGAAACCAGCTGTGCTTCTTAGGTCATTGCTATAATTAGAAAATCCTCCCAGGTTCTGGCAAAACCAACTTTTAGAATTAATTTTCAGAGTCCTCATTAGACTAAGAGAAGTTAAAATACTGGCACAAATTACTAAGTGACAGTTCAAGACACACACACACACACACTCCCAATCTAAGGCCTTTCTATTAAAATGCTTTGCATTTTTAAGCAAAGGTCTGATGAATTGCAACATGAGCGCTGTCTGACAGCATTAGTATCACTCTCTATTTCACATTTCACTGCATCTTTGCAGCTGACATGATCCCACATCTTCTAATTGCATTCCCAGGTCTCAGACACCACAGATATCGGCAGACTGCCTTCTTTTTGTAAATCGTGGCTTCTGTATGGGTAAAGCTGGTGTCGTTTCCCGTGAGCCTCAGCTGTTTGCATCCTGCTGTGAATGACTGTGAGTGACTGGGTGCTGGACAGCTGCAGCTTCAGTAAAAAGAAAAGACAAACACATGCCCCTGCTCCTGAATTCTTTGATTGGTTTGGTCATGTTTTGGGTAAGAGCACAGGGAACAAAGTATCTTTTCTTTCAAGAGATTTGTATTTTCTAGTTTTATCTCTTTGTGTGAGGCCCTAGACTTAAACTGTGGAGCACCATCCAGTTTATGAAGCCAGAAATGTTTTGCTTACTCTTAAATAATTTAATTCTATTAGAGTATAAATTTTTAAAGCCACGATAATATTATCCATCAATTTGAGTCCAATTGCTGTGTGTTTCCCAGACCACCACTGCCTGTTTTTGCCATACACTATTTTACTGTCAGAGTCTTGTATAGATGCTAAAATGCTCAAGGACTGGAAATGGCAAATGTAAACTTGGGGGGCACTATATGAGCTGAGTCATCATTTTGCTTGGAAAATTTAACTCAGTCAAACCAAATAGTAATATAAGATGAAACCCATGTGCATTCAACTTCCAAAAAGTCTGTTTATTTTAAATGGCTTTTATTTCCTCTAATAACACTCCCAGAATATCACTTATAGTGTAGTCACTTCTTTTAATTGTAGTATTTTCAGTTTTTAATCCCCTGAAGATATCTAAAGCTAATTAGTCCATTGAGCATATTAATTAAATGTATTTGTATTTATAGCTGTAGAGATAGGTCAAATATATTGAACAGTTATTCTAGGATATGACAAATTAAATGAATGAAAATTAAAAATAGTTATAACTAACTAAATCCTCAATGTGTACTCTTATTGCCAATCATTGGTAATATATTCGAGTATAAATAATCCTTGTTTTTAAAACTGTGCCGACAGATATTTTTCTTTCATTAGTAACTGCCCTTTAATGTCTCAGCAATTTAACCTGGAGAATATGTTAATATTATTAATTATCCTAGGTTTGCTCGTAATGCCTGAGATATCTTCTTTTTTCTTGTATTTCTTTAACTGAGAGGTGTTACCCCAAACCTGCCCCTTGTGCCCCCCAGCCCCAAGCACATGAGCCCTGTGGGTAGAAGCCCATCAGGGCCCTGTCTGGCAAATGCTCAAGCCCAAGCAGTCCCGCGCTGATGTATCCACTGTCTTGGTTACTGAGGGAGGTCTGGTACACTCGCCCAGCCTGGCCTCTCAACATGTTTCGGAGCAGGCCAGTTCCTTCTACCCCACTGCGTTCTTCACCACCTGGGCCTATAAGTATTCTGACAGGAGCATCACACTCAAGAGGCCCAAGCCTTGAAAGAAGCCACCACTTTCATCCTGGCCATGCTTCTTTAACCATGAGGCTTCTTGCTTGGACCCAAACCAGGCAGCTTTCTGGTAAATTGGCTGCCTGCTGAACCACCAGGGAAGCTTTTAAAATGAGTGCTGTCTAGGCCAGACCAGACTAGACCAGACTCCCTGCTGGTGGGGCCCAGGCACTGATGACTGTAAGCGCTTCCAGCTTATAAAACAGTCCCATTTCTAACGTGCAGCAAGCTGAGAGCCACTGCTTGGGGGCAAGGTTGGGAGCGCCCCTCAAATGCCTGAGATATCTTTAAAAAGGATCTGATTTTAAAAACCTCTGTCTCAAATCTGTCTATAAATTGTAAAATGCTGTGGGTCAACCCAACAAGCATAAAATGTTAGTTAATTCGGCAATAATTACGAGGCAAGAATTGTATGACAGATACATTGTGAGAGTCTAGAGAGGCAGAAATGAAATGGCAGTCAATTGGAGCTTATTGACATTGAGATAAGAGTTTTGATAGTATTGAGATGGGAGCAGCTAATTCAGCCTGGTATCAGAGAAGACACTAGGAGAATAAAAAAAAACATTGCTGTCGAGTCAATTCCAACTCATAATGATGCTATAGGGCAGAGTAGAACTGCCCCATAGGGTTTCCAAGGAGTGGCTGGTCGATTTGCACTGCTGACCTTTTGGTTAGCACTTGAGTGCTTAACTACTGCGCCACCAAGGCTCTACACTAAGAGAAGGTGAGGTATAAATATTATTAAAAAAACAAAACAAAATTGCCATCGACTCTATTCCAACTCATAGCAACCCCACAGGACAGAGTAGAATTGCACCATAGGGTTTCCAAGGCTATAATCTTTCTGGAAGCAGACTGCCACATCTTTCACCTGAGGAGCAGCTGGTGGGGTCAAACAGCAGACTTTCAGTTAGCAACCTTGCACTTACCGCTGTGTCACCAGGGCTCAGGTCCTGTGATACATAAAGAAAGGTATCATTATTATTTTTTAACCCATGAGTCCCTTACAATCTAATAGGTTAAATTAATTTTGAATCTTAATTTAAAAAAAAATGGATTTTTATCCTAGTAAATCCTTCTTCTTAGCTTTTGAAAAGTAAGCTAGATTTCCAGGACTTAGCCAATAAATGGATAAAATTTTGTTGTTGTTGTTTTTTCCTTAGAGCATAAGTTATACTCTAGAGGAGTCTGGCAGAATTGATTGTAAGTGGTTTAAAGAGGGGAAAAAATATTACTTTGCTATCTATATTTTGTTAAGAAGGATTCCTATCTTATTGAAGTCTGGTGTGGTTATCCATAGGATAAGTTTAATGTCCTGTGGGAGAGCTCTTCTCTTTAAAGGTGATTTAGTACTTCTGGGAAGTCCTTGCGTGGTGCAAATGGTTAACATGTTGGGGTGCTAACTGAAAGGTTGGAAGTTAGAGTCTACCTAGAAGTGCCTAGGAAAAAAGGTTTGGCAATCTACTTCAGAAAATCAGGTACTGAAACCCTATGAGGCACACTTCTACTCTGACACACATGGGGTTGCCTTGAGTTGGAATTGCCTCGACGGCAACGGGTCTGGTTTTGGTATTTCTGGTATCAATCATCAGAAAAATATTTGGAAGCTGCAATGGCTCCCTATTGCTACTATAACACATTACCACATACTTTGTGGACTAAAACAACACAAATTTATCTTCTTACAGTTCTGGAGGTCAGAAGTCTGAAATGCGTCTCACTAGGCTACAATCAAGATGTCACCAGGGCTGCATTCCTTCTGGAGGCTCTAAGGGAAAATACAGTTATTTGACTTTTCCAGCTTTACTAGAGATTACCTGATTTCTTGGCTTGTGGCCACTCCCTCCAAATTCAAAGCCAGTACTGTAGCATCTTCAAATCACTCTAACTTTGCCCTTCTCTTCTCCCTCCCTCTACTACTTCAAAGGACCTTTTTAATTATATTGGGCTCACATGAATAAGCCAGGATAATCTCCCTATTTTAAAGTGTGCAGATTAGTAACTGTAACTCTATCTGAGGCTTTAATTCTCCATTGCCACATAACTTAATAAATTCAGTGGTTCTGGGGATTACTTTGGGAGGCCATTATTCTGCTTTCCATAAAGGTTTAGTTGATAACCTGGAAATCTAAAATTTCTAGGTCTCCTTCTCTTGGCTCTAAATTTCATCTGCTCTAGAAGTGCTGTCAAGTACACCCAGGTAACCAACTTTGTTGGGTAGAGGATGGTCTAGGAGCCAAGTGCTCCTGCATACATCATGAAGTGAAGAAGAGTTAACTTTATCTTGATACCCTCTAGAGCTATTTGCCTGAACCTTAGCAAAGTCTTGTTTATCTTCCTCATTGGACTGGCTGTGCTTCCAGGCAGTAAGAGAATGGTTGTAAGAGAATGGCCTTTGGAAAGCATCAGTATATTGAACCCTGAGTAACATTAATCTCAAAAGGATTCTTGGGGAACAACCTTTGATATCATGAGGTTCCAGCACTTTCCAGTGCTTATCATGTGTCAATATTGGCAGAGTTTGGTTTGATTTTTATTAGAGTGCCTTTCTTTAAATGGAGTAGTCCAAAATTAATCAAATATGATATATCAAGGAACTAATTTAGGATAGGAGTCTCATAAAGCAATGATTCTAAAGCATCTTGAAGTGATGAGAATGAAGCGTGCAGATAAGCAGGATACTCAGTGTAAAGATTTCTGTCCTTCCCTTGAGCCTCTAATCATGGATATCCCTGCTTGATGTTTTAACATGTCTGTGGTGGATTGGGTCATTGTTCCCAATTCTTCCCTCTCTTCCATATTTGAGTTATATAGCCATGTCCTTTGCCATATGACTTTGAAGTGCCTCCTGGTGTGAGCAATGGGTGTTTCTTTTGTGTTGATATTGGTTTTGGGCACATGACTTGCTTTGGTTAATGGCATGTGGTGAAAGTGACAGTGGCCAGGTTCTGAGCATAGGACTTAAGAGGTCATGCATGTTTCTGCTTATCCTCCTTGATTTCTGTATTTCCATGAGGAACACATGCTCCACATAGGCTCTGGTACAAGAAAAATGAAAGACATATGTAATAGACCTGATGAAAGACATATGTAACAGACCTGAACCGAACCTAAACCCTAGAGACTAACCCAGCTGGTCAGCTGATCCCTTGCAGACATACAGTCATGTGAACAAGAAAAAAAATGTTTATTCCATCAGTCACTGAGACTTTGAGGTTATTTCTTATGCACCATTATTGAAAGCAATAGCTGATAACTACAATATTTAAAATTGTACTATGAAAATTTCTGTTAATTTTATCATCTTCTTACCGATAAATGTCAAAAATAATCCTTGACTCCATTATTTTCCTTACCTTTTATATCAATGAATCATCCATGTCCTATAAGTTATCCCTATTAAATTTCTCCCATAATTTCCCTGTCTTGCTAAACATCTGCCACTGTTATTTCAGATCAGTACTGTTTCTCTCCTTGGTAATTGCTGAAGCCTTCTAGCTAAACTCTGGCTCCATCTCAAACATTCCAATCCATTCTTCACTACGTATCCAGAATACCAAAACCAAAACTAAACTAGTTGCCATCGAGTTGATTCTGACTCATGGTGACCACATGCATGAAGAGTTGAACTGCACTCCATAAGGTTTTCATGGCTGTGACCTTATTATGGAAACAGATCAACAGGCCTTTCTTCTGAGGTGCCTCTAGGTGGGGTTGAAACATCAAAATTTTGATTGGTAGTTGAGTGCATAACCATTTGCACCACCCCTGAATTCCATATCAATGATAACTTTCCTAAAATGTAAGTCTAAGAGTGCCAGAACCCTGAATGAAATTAGTACTATTCCCTATAGTACACCTTGCTATGGCATACTCTGCCCTTCATGATCTGATTTCCACTTATCTTACTAGTCATATCATTATCCCACATACACCCTATGACCAAGCCCAGTGATAGAACTTCAAATCCCTCGATATGCCATATGCAATCTCCTGTTGGTCTTATGTCAATCTGTTTCCTTTGTTAGGAATGCTTTTACTCTTTGTATATATAATGATTAATTAGGTATGCTCTACAACTCAAAACAGAAATTCCTGCATTAGTAAAATATTTCTTGACCTTCACTCCTGGCAAAATCAGATGCTCCATTCTTGGCACTTACAGTTTTATTGTATTTTTGCACAGATCATGTTTATAGCACTCACATCATTGTATTAGAATTGATAGCACATCTATAGCCAGTATAAAATGCTGAGCTTGGTTACTTTTCACAGCCCTAGTAACTTAAAAATTATCTGACAGATTTCTTTGTGCATTCATTCCTTCACTTGTTCAAAAATATTTATGAAGACACTATATGACAGACAATGCTTTAGGCATTGTGGAAAACTGCTGAATGAAATACACAAAGTATTTCTACTACTTTCTTAACTGCTATGTGCCAAGAACAGAATGAAACATAACATATGGTATATATGATCTGATTTAATCCTTTCAAACACCCTGGAAAATGTGTAATATCCTTATATTACATGTAAATATATTGAAGCTCAGAGAGGCTAATTACCATACCAAATATAATACAGCTAGTGATCAGTGATACTTTGCTTCATGTAATTATTCTTTCTGCCAAAAATATTTATCACCTACTATGGACCAGCAAATTAACTCTGTGAATGTTGTAGTAACTGTGAAAGACACGTACTGTAGTTATGTGTTGTTTGGAACATCTCTGGAACATAATGACTTAAAACAACCATTTTATTTTGCTCTCAGTTTTGTGAGTCAGGCATTTGAATGGTGGTCTCTGATTCACATGGTGGTAGATTAAACAAAATGGATTCTTCATTCATGCTTGGTGTCTTGGTTCTACATGGTCCTATTTTCTCTCTCTCTCTCTCTTTTCATGCACATGGGTGTGTCTTTCTGTCTGTCTGTCTCTGTCTCTTTTTTTTTTTTTTTTCCCTCTCTCTTATGTCTCAACTCCAGGTGTCTCACCGTTGCTTGGGCCTCTCAGTCCATGGTGGTTTCTGGGTAGTCATATATAAAACTGGCTTCTCTCTATGATGCAAATATAAATTTAAATGTCAAGTCCTCAGAGAAGTCTTCCATGAACAATTAATCTAGAATAAACCAGTCACTATCAATCCATTCCCCCAATTTTTACTGCCTGTATAGCATACATCAATATCTGCTATATTTATTCTCCCCTATTTCCATTTATTTATTCTTACATTCATTCAATAATTATTTATTTAGTATCAAACAATATATAAAACAATCTTCTAGAAGTCTAGGAAAAATCAGTAAAAAAAGAGAAAGAAAGAAATTACTAAGATCCCTGACCTCATGGAATAATCCCACCAGAATGACACTCTATAAAAACAAAAAAAAATACCAGTCTAGTTGCCATCAAGTAGATCCCAACTCATGGACAGCCCCATGCGTCAGAGTAGAACTGGGCTGCATAGAGTTTTCAATGGTTGATTTTTTGGCAGTAAATCACCAGGCCTTTCTTCTGAGGCATTTTGGGGTAGTCTTGAAACACCAGCCTTTAGGTCAGAAGCTCAGTGCTTAACTGTTTGTGCCATCCAGGGGCATCACACTCCATAGGAACAGAAATCTAGACTTTCTTACTATTGTAGCTTCGGTACATAAAAAATTCCTGGAGGCAGAGCCAAGACAATGCATCATGTCATCCCTCTGCAGCAAAGACCTGAAAACGAAGTAAAACAGATACAAATGTCAATCCTGGAACCCTAAGCATCAAATGAAGTGATAAAGAACTAGATCAAACACCAAATGGAAGAAGAAACTGAAGGAAAATAGAGAACAAGAAGAGATACGGAATAGAAGTCCCCTGCCAACTACCATGACACAGTGTCACCATCTTGCAGCACAGTCAGCAGCAACCCCTGAGAGGGAGTACAGGAAGGCAACTTCACAGAGCTCCTAACAGGAGACAGAGCACCCAGTAACCAGAAAAACACTTTCCAACTCCTCACCCTTCTGCCCCATACATCACTCCCACCCCTTCCCAGTGGAAAATGTCATGCCACTTAGCTAGAGAGCTACTGGTCTGCCATCATCCTGGGTCCACCCTGCCCCCACCCACTGGCTCCCGCTGCCATGCATGCCAGCTCTACCCCTTCCTGCCAGGCCATGCTGCACTGCCATAGCTAGAGAGACATTGGCCGGCTGCCACCCTGGGTCTTCCCTACTCCCAACTGCCAGCTCCCACCACACCATTTTTTTTTCTTTTTTCCTTTTCTTTCTCCCTCCCACCTAACCCAGTACACCCTTCCTACCAATCAACCAGCTGCAGAATGGTGGTAAGTAAGCCTGTAATACCTCCTGTCCAACACCCCCGACTACCTGGTGAGGGGCTATGAATACTCCCACACCACAGGACTGACATCAGGAGGAAGATAATGCTCACCCAGTTCACCCTCAGTCACCTTGCCAAACCAGAATACATGGAAGTGCCCTCACCCGGACTGCTGTGCCTTGCCCACCCAGTCAAGGTAGTGAGAGCTATCGTTCTTGCACACAAACAAGCAGCAAAGCATACCTGGCCAACACACCCTGACATATCAAAAGAAAACAAAGAAGCAGGATGAAACAAATGAATGCACAATCAATAAAAAAATAAATAAAACCTTAATGTCTCAGAGACAGCAGGCAATATTAAAATATATGAGAAACAGGACAAGATGGCTCCAGCAAATGAACAAAATAAAGACTCAGATGACTTTCAGGTAGAAGAAAAGGCAGAAAAACTACTTTGTGTGGAATTCAAAAGACTAATTTTTTAGGACTTTCCAAGAGATTTAGGAAAGACATTAAGGAAAATACAGACAAAATCATGGAAAACACAGACAAAACCACCAAAAATATAGCCCAAATAGAGGAAAATGCAGACAATGCAATAGCAGAATTCATGAAAATAATACTAGAACAAAATGTCAGAATATATAAACAATTAGAAATCATACAAAAACAGCAACTAGAAATCCAAAAGATAAACAACAAAATTTCAAAAATGGACAACTCAGTAGAAGGTTTTAAGAGAAAATTTGAAGCAATGGAAGACAGAATCGGCAAGATTGAAGACAAATCCATGGACACCATTTTGCGTCAGGAATAATCAGAGAAAAGCATGCAGAAAACCTAAAAATGATGTGGGACCCAATCAACGGCAAAATTTTGCATATGATCAGAGTTCCAGGACAGAGGGAGAAAATAGAAAACTCATAAATTGTTGAAGATTTGCTGGCAGAAAACTTCACAAATATCATGAAAGATGAAAAGCTGACCATCCAAGAAGCTCAACGAACCCCATATAGGATAGACCTCAAAAGAAAGTCACCAAGACATATAATCACATTCACTAAAACTAAAGACAAAGACAGAATCCTGAGCGAGCTTGAGAAAAATGAAAAGTCACTTACAAAGGGGAAACAATAAAACTAAGCTCTGATTACTCAACAGAAACTATGCAGGCAAGAAAGTGATGGGATGACATATATAAAACTTTCAATTAAAAAAAAAAAAAACTATCAACCAAGAATAATAAATCCTGTAAAACTTTTTCTCAAATACAATTGTGAAATTAGGAAATTTACAGATAAACATAAATTAAGGGAATATTTAAAAGCTAAACCAAACTTACAAGACATATTAAAGGGAGTCCTTTGGTTAGAGAACCCACAACATCAGACAACATTCAAAGTCTAGGACAAAGGACACCATCATCCAGATAACAACCTAGGTGAAGAACTCTCAATAATAAAACAAAGCTGTAAGACTTAAAATAGGTCAACAGAGACATAAATCTGTAAATGATGACAACATCAAAACAATAAAAGGGAAATAAATGGTGTAGGTATAAAACTATCAAACAGAGAGGAAGTAAAGGTGATATCATGTAATAAAAAACTGACCCAAACTTATGAAGATAAAGGTAAATTTCAAGGTAACCAGAAAGAAAGTTAACAAACCTATTCATCAGAAAAAAAAAAAAAGAAGATAAACATAGTCTCAGTAAACACAAATCTATAATAACAAAAGGAAGGAAAAGAAAACCCACTAATGAAAGGAACTCTGCACAGGAAAGTAAGAGGAACAAAGAAAACATCAGCACCACAAAAAAAATCACAACAATACGATAGCAATAAACTCATACCTATCGATAATCACAATGAATGTAAATGACTTAAATGTACCTATAAACAGACAGAGAGTGGTAAAATGGATTAAAAAACACAACCAATTAATATACTGTCTAGAAAAACCACAACTTAGACACAAAGATATAAATATATTACAAATCAAAGGATGGAAAAAATATATCGAGTAAATGGTAACCAAAAAGAGCAGGAGTGGAAATGCTAATCTCAGATAAAATAGACTTTAAGGCAAAATAAACCATAAAAGACAAGGAAGGGCATTATATAATGATTAAAGGGACGGCCAACCAGGAAGATATAACTTTAACAAATATCTACCTATGCAAGATAGGCTCTCCAAAATAAATAGAAAAAACTCTAACAGCACTGAAAAGAGAAATAAATGATTCCACAATAATAGTAGGAGACTTCAATACATCACTCTTGGTAAATGACAGAAAATCTAGAAACAAACTCAACAAAGATACAGGAAATCTAAAGGTCAAAATTAACCAAATTGGCCTTATAGACATATATAGAACACTCCACCCAACAGCAGCAAAGTATACATAATTTTCCAATGTACATACAACATTCTCCAGAATAGACCACATTTTAGGACACAATGCAACTCTTGATAAAATCCAAAATATAGAAATAATGCAAAGTATTCTCTCTGATCACAATACCATAAAAGTAGAAATCCATAATAGGAACAGTAAGGAAAAAAAATCAAATACATGGAAACAGAATAACACCTTGCTTAAAAACAACTGGGTAATAGAAGAAATGAAAGAGGGAACCAAAAAACACATCATACCAAAACCTTTGGAACAGAGCAAAGGCAGCAAAGCCAGTCAGGCACAGCCCCCTGCCCTCCGCCATGGGCTGCTGCAGGCCCTGGAGAAGGCCCCAGGGAACAGGCGGTGAGGGGTGTCAACCCAGCCCCCAGCTCTGGGGAGCCTCCCTCAAGATCCCACCACCCCCATCAGTCACTCAACAAACGCTTCCTGCTTGTGTCTGGAGGGGTTTGGGAAGGGGGCATTCCAAAGAAGGACAAGGCCCGAGCTGTGCTGAGGCCTTGCCCTTCTACCCTCTCTGACCTGCCAAGGCTCTGAGCACCCCCCAATGCCTCCCACCATGAGACTACACCAGCCTCACCCTCTGAAGGAGCCAGCAGGCAGCAGAAGTGGGCAGAGCTGGAGTCTCTGCTCCCCTACTCTGAGCTGCTGACACACCCCTCCAAGGGGCCTTCATTTGCAATCCCCCTAGCCCCAAGACCACCTGCTGCACTACAGTGGATGCTTACCCCTCCTCCTGCCCATACCCTCAGCCTGGTTTCCCCAACCTGGAATATCTTCCAGTCCTTGCCCTACTTATTCTAAACCACACCCACCCACCCCCACCCCCCCAAAAAAAGAACAGGCCAAAATCAAAATGTTAGTCCTACAACTGAAACAAATAGAAAGAGAACAGCAAAAGAAGCCCATAGCCATCAGAAGAAATTAAATAATAAAGATTAGAGCAGAAATGAATGAAATAGAGAACAGAAAAACAATAGAAAGAATCAACAAGACAAAAACTATTTATTTGAAAAGATCAACAAAATCCACAAACCACTGGCCCAACTTACAAAAGAAAAACAGAACAGGAAGCAAATAACACAAGTAAGAAATAAGATGGGGAACATTACAATAGACCCAACTAAAATAAAAAGGATCAAAATAGAATACTATGAAAAATTGTACTCCAAAAATTTGAGACCTAGAAAAAAATGGACAAATTTCTAGAAAAACACTACCTACCTAAACTAACACAAGCTGAGACTGAAAATCTGAAGAGACTGATAACAAGAGAAGAAGTTGAAGAGGTAATAAAAAAAACTCCTCCTCCAAAAAAGTCCTGTACTGGATGGAATCACTGGAGAGTTCTACCAAACATTCAGAGAAAAGCTCACACCAGTATTACTCAATCTATTTCAGAGCATAGAAAAGGAAGAAATATTCCCAAATTCAATCAATGAAGCCAGCATAATCCTGATAGGAAAGCCAGGCAAAGACACCACAAAAAAAAAAGAAAATTTCAGACCAATATCTCTCATGAATATAGAGGCAAATGTTCTCAACAAAATTCTAGCCAATAAAATTCAGCATCATATCAAAAAAACAATACATCACCACCAAGTGGGATTCATACAAGGCATGCACAGATGGTTCAACATTAGAAAATTGGCAACCTAATCCAGCACATAAATAGAACAGAAGAAAAGAATCACATCATCTCAATCGATGAAGAAAAGGCATTTGATAAAGTCCAATACCCGTTCCTGATTTAAAAAAAAAAAAAAAAAAACTCTCAATAAAAAAGGAATAAAAGGGAAATTCCTCAAAATAATAAAGGGCATCTATACAAAACCAACGGTCAATACCATTCTCAACAGAGAGAGGCTGAAAACATTCCCCCTGAGAATGGGAACAAGGTATTTCTATTTTGCATTGTGTTGGAAGTCCTAGTTAGAGCAATAAGGCAAGGAAAAGAAATAAAGGGTATCCAGTTTGGAAAGGAAGAAGTAAAACTATCCCTATTTGCAGATGATATGATCCTATATATACAGAACCCCAAATATTCCACAAGAAAATTACTGGAACTATTAGAAAGATTCAACAGAGTGGCAGGATACAAGATCAACATAAAAGATAAGTTGGATTCTTATACACCAATGAAGAGAACTTCCAAAAGGAAATCAGGAAAAATACCATTTATAATAGCCCCTAAAAAGATAAAATACTTAGGAATAACTCTAACCAGTAACGTAAAAGACCTATGCAAGGAAAACTACAAAACGCTATTGCAAAAAAACAAAACAGATCTGCATAAATGGAAAAACATACCATGCTCACGGATAGGAAGACTTAACATTGTGCAAATGTCAATGCTACTCAAAGTGATCTACAGATACATTGAAATCCTGATCCAAATAACAACAGCATTCTTTAACAAGATGGAAAAACTAATCATCAACTTGATATGGAAAGGATAGAGGCCCTGGATAAGCAAAGCATTATTGAAGAAAAAGAACAAAGTAGAAGACCTCACACTACATGATATCAGAACTTAGTATAGAATCAAAGTAGTCAAAACAGTCTGGTACTGGTACAATGACAGACATATAGACCCATGAAACAGAATTGAGAACTCAGATGTAAATTCATCTACCTATGGGCAATTGATCTTTGACAAAGGACCAAAGTCCATTAAATGGGGAAAAGACAATCTTTTTAAGAAATAGCACTGGCAAAATTGTATGTCCATAGGTAAAAAAAAAAAAAAAAAAA
>NW_004443970.1:16741228-16769852 GCF_000243295.1 Trichechus manatus latirostris
AAAAAAAAAAAAAAAAAAAATGAAAGAGAACCCATACCTCACAATATACATAAAAACTAATCCTTACTCAAAATGAATCAAAGACCTAAATATAAAAGTTAAAATGATAAAGATCATGGAAAAAAAAAAAAATAGGGACGCCACTAGGGGCCCTAGTACATGTCATAAATACAATACAAAGTGTAACTAACAGTGCACAAACAATAGAAAATAAACTAGATAACTGGGAGTCCCTAAAAATTAAACACTTCAGCTCATCAAAAGACTTCACCAATAGAATTAAAAGAGAACCTGCAGCCAGGGGAAAAATTTTGACTACGACATATCTGACAAGGGTCTAATCTCTAAAATCTAGAGACTACTTCAACACCTCAATAACAAAAGGACAAACTATCCAGTCAGAAAATGAGCAAAAGATATGAAAAGACACTTCACCAAAGAAGATATTCAGGCAGCTAACAGGGACATAAGAAACACTCCCAACCATTAGTCACTGGAGAAATGAAAATCAAACTACAATGAGATACTATCGAACCCCAACATTACTGGCACCAATCAGAAAAACAGAAAATAACAAATGTTGGAGAGGTTGCAGCGAGTTTGGCGCTCTTATGCACTGTTAGTGGGAATGTAAAATGGTAAACCACTATGGAAATCATATGGTGCATCCTTAAAAAGCTAGAAATAGAAATACCATACAATTCAGCAAACCTACTCCAAGAATATATCCCAGAGAAATGAGAGCTGTCACACGAATAGACATGCACACACATTTTCATTGCAGCATTATTCACAACAGCAAAAAAGATGGAAACAACCTCAGTGCCCATCAACAGATGACTGGATAAACAAATTATGGTACATACACACAATGGAATACTACCCAACAATAAAGAACAATGATGAATTTGTGAAATATCTCACAGCATGGATGAATCTGGAGGGCATTATGCTGAGTGAAATGTCAATCACAAAAGGACAAATATTGCATGAGACCACTATCATAAAAAAAAAAACAAGAAAAGGTTTACACACAGAAAAAAAAAACAATCTTTGGTGGTTACTAGGGAGGGAACCCTAGTCTGTCAGATTGTCTGTCAGTTTGTTGTGCTGTGGGGGCAGCATGTTGCTGTGATGCTGGAAGCTATGCCACTGGTATTTCAAATAACAGCAGGATCACCTATGGTGAACAGGTTTCAGCTGAGCTTCCGGACTAAGACAGTCTGGGAAGAAGGACCTGGTGATCTACTTCTGAAAAAAAAAAATTAGCCAGTGAAAACCTTATGAATTGCAGCGGAACATTGTCTGATAGGGTGCTGGAAAATGAGCCCCTCAGCCTGGAAGGCACTCAAAATATGACTGGTAAAGAGCTTCCTCCTCAAAGTAGAGTCGACCTTAATGACATGAATGGAGTCATCTGGAAGCTATCTGGACCTTCATTTGCTGATGTGGCACGCAAAATGAGAAGAAACAGCTGTAAACATTCATTAATAATTGGAACATAGACTGTACGAAGTATGAATCTAGGAAAATCGGAAATCATCAAAAAATGACATGGAACACATAAACATCGATACCCTCGGCATTAGTGAGCTGAAATGGACTGGTATTGGCCATTTTGAATCAGAAAATACTATGGTCTACTATGCTGGGAATGACAAGTTGAAGAAGAATGGCATTGCATTCATCATGAAAAACATTTCAAGATCTATCCTGAGGTACAAGACTGTCAGTGATAGGATAATATCCATAAGCCTACAAGGAAGATCAGTCAATAGGACTATTATTCAAATTTATGCCCCAAACACTAATGCCAAAAATGAAGAAATTGAAGTTTTTTACCAACTTCTGCACTCTGAAACTGATCAAACATGGAATCAAGATACATTAATAATTACTGGTGATGAGAATGCAAAAGGTGGAAACAATGAAGAAAGAGCAGTAGTTGAAAAATATGACCTTGACGTTGCTGGAGATTGAATGATAGAATTTGCAAGACCAGTGACTTCTTCACTGCAAATACCTTTTTTTTCACCAACATAAATGGAGAGTATTCACCTGGGCCTCACCGGATGGAATACACAGGAATCAAATTGACTGCATCTGTGGAAAGAGATAACAGAAAAGCTCAATATCATCGGTCAGAGAGAGGCCAGGTGCCGACTGTGGAACAGACCATCAACTGCTCACATGCAGGTTCAAGTTAAAGTTGAAGAAAATTATGAGTCCACTAGAGCCAAAGTATGACCTTGAGTATATACTACCTGAATTGAAGACCATATGAAGAATAGATTTGATGCATTGAACCTAATGACTGAAGACCAAATGAGTTGTGGAATGACATCAAGGACCTCATATATGAAGAAAGAAGTCATTAAAAAGAAAGAAAAGACCAAAATGGATGTCAGAAGAGACTTTGAAACTTGCTCTTGAATGTAGTGTAGCTAAAACAAATGGAAGAAATGATGAAATAAAACAGCTGAACACAAGATTTCAAAGGGAGGCCCCAGAAGACAAAGTAAACTATCATAATGACAGGTGCAAATAGCTGGAGATAGAAAACCAAAAGGGAAGAATACACTCAGCATTTCTCAAGCTGAAAGAACTGAAGAAAAAATTCAAGCCTCGAGTTGCAATATTGAAGGAGTCTGTGGGCAAAATACTGAGCAATGCAAAACTAGTTACCATTGAGTTGATTCTGACTCATAGCGACCCTATAGGACAGAGTAGAACTGCCCGGTAGGATTTCCAAGGATCAGCTGGTGGATTCCAACTGAAAGAAGCAGAAAGCATCAAAACAAGATGGAAGGAATACACAGAGTCACAGGACCAAAAAGAATTGGTCGATGTTCAATCATTTCAGGAGGTAGCATATGATCAAGAAGCAATGGTACTAAAGAAAGAATTCCGAGTGGCACTGAAGACATTGGTGAAAAACAAGGCTCCAGGAATTGACGGAATACCAATTGAGATGTTTCCACTAATGGATGCCGCTCTTGAGGTGCTCACTCATCTATATCAAGAAACTTGGAAGACAGCTACCTGGCCAACCAACTGGAAGAGATGCGTATTTATGCTTCTTCCAAAAAAAGGTGATCCAATAGATGTCTATATTATCAAACAATATCATTAATATCACATACAAGCAAAATTTTGCTGAAGATCATTCAAAAGAGATTGCAGCAGTACATCAACAGGGAACTGCCAGAAATTCAAGCTAGATTCAGAAGAGGACATAGAAAAAGGGATATCATTGCTGGTGTCAGATTGATCTTGGCTGAAAGCAGAGAATACCAGAAAGATGTTTACTTGTGTTGCATTGACTGTGCAAAGGCATTCGAATGTGTGGATCATAACAAATTGTGAATAACATTGAGAAGAATGGGAATTCCAGAACACTTAATTGACTCATGAGAAACCTGTACATAGAACTAAAAGCCGTAGTTCCGACAGAACAAGGGCTTACTGTGTAGTTTAAAGTCAGGAAAGGTGAGCATCAGGGTTGCATCATTTCACTGTACTTATTCAGTCTGGATGCTGAGCAAATTATCTGAGAAGCTGGACTGTATGAAGAAGAACGGGGCATCAGATTGGAGGAAGACTCATTAACAACCTGAGTTATGTAGATGACACAACACTACTTGCTGAAAGCGAAGAGGAATTGAAGCACTTATTATAGCCTCAATATGGATTACATCTCAACATAAAAAAAAACAATAATCCTCACAGCTGGATCAATAAGCAACATCACGATAAACGGAGAAAAGACTGAAGTTGTCAAGGATTTCATTTTTATTGGATCCACAATCAATGCCCATGAAAGCAGCAGTCAAGAAATCAAAAGACATATTGCATTGAGAAAATCTGCTGCAAAAGACCTCTTTAAAGTGTCAAAAAGCAAAGATATCACTTTAAGGACTAAGGTGTACCTGACCCTAGCCATGACCTTTTCAATTGCCTCATATGCATATGAAAGCTGGACAATGAATAAGGAAGACCAAAGAAGAACTGACACTTTTGAATTATGGTGTTGGTGAAGAATATTGAATATACCATGGACTGCCAGAAGTATGAACAAATCTGTCTTGGAAGAAGTATAGTTAGACTGTTCTTTAGAGGCAAGGATGACAAGACTTTGTCTCAAGTACTTTGGACATGTTATCAGGAGGGACCTATCCCTGGAGAAAGACAACATGCTTGGTAAAGTTGAGGGTCAGGGAAGTAGAGGAAGCTCCTCTTTGAGATAGATTTACACAGTGGCTGCAACAATGGGCTCAAGCACAACAACAATTATCAGGATGGTGCAGGATCAGGAAGTGTTTTGTTCTGCTGTACATAGGGTCGCTATGAGTTGAAACTGACTGGATGGCACCTAACAACAACAACAAGGAGGGAAGGTGTAGGGAGGAGAAATTACTAACTAAATAGAAAAGTTAACTTTGGTGAAGGGAATGACAACACACAACAGAAGGGAAGACATATAACTTGACCAAGGCAAAGTCATACAAGCTTCCTAGACACATTCAAACACCTTCAGTTGCCAAGTTACTGGAGCTGAGGGCTGGGAACCATTGTCCTGGGGGACGTCTAGGTCGATTGGCATAACCTAGTTCATAAAGAAAATGTTCTACATCCTACTTTGCTGAGTATCCTCTGGGGTCTTAAAAGCTTGAGAGCGGCCATCTGAGACTCATCAACTGGTACCATTACATTCAGAGCAAAGGAGAATGAAGAAAACCAAAGACACAAGGAAAATATTGGTCCAAGGGACTAATGGACAACATGAATCACAGTCCCCACCAGCCTGAGCCCAGAAGAACTAGATGGTGTCCATCTACCACCGCAGATCGCTCTGACAGGGGTGAGGACATAGCAGGAATCTTAGTCATCTAGTACTGCTCTAACAGAAATACCACGAGTGGATGGCTTTAACAGAGAAGTTTTTTCTCTCACACTCCATATTCAGGGCGTCAGCTCCAGGAGGAGACTTTCTCTCTGTCAGCTCTGGAGGAAGGTCCTTGTGATGTATCAGTTTTCCCTTGGTCTGGGAGCATCTCAGTGCAGGAACCTCAGGTCCAAAGGACGTGCTCTGCTCCTGGCACTGCTTTCTTGGTGGTACGAGGTTCCCATGTGTCTCTGCTTGCTTCTCTCTTTTATATCTCAAAAGAGATTGGCTTAAGACACCATCTAATCTTATAGACGTCATCAGTATAACTGCCGCTAATCTGTCTTATTACTTCGTAGTGATAGCGTTTACAACACATAAGGAAATCGCATCAGATTACAAAACGGTACACAATCATACAATACTGGGAATCATGACCCATCCAAGTTGACAGATATTTTGGGGGGACACAATTCAATCCATGACAGCAGGATAAAAATATAGAACAAAATTCAAATTCACAATAATAGACCAGACTTACCGGTCTGAAAGAGACTGCAGGAACTTCTGAGACTATGGCCCCTGGAGACACTTTTAACTAGAACAGAAAGTACTCCCGAAGTTCACCCTTCAGCCCAAGTTTACACGGGTCTCTAAAACAAACAACGACACACATGCAGACCGTGCTTCTTAGCTCAGTCATGTAAATGAGACCAAATAGGCAACACCTGCCTAAAAGCAAAGACGAAAAGGCTGGAAGGACTGGGAAACTAGAGGAATCAGGGAAACTAGAGGAATGGACATGGGGAACCCAGGGTGGAAAGGGAAAGGGGGAGAGTGCTGACACATTGTGGGGTTGCAACCAATGTCACAAAACAATTTGGGTATAAATTTTTGGATGAAAAACTAATTTGCACTGTAAACTTTCACCTAAAACAATTGATTTTTAAAAAAAGAGGGAAAAGGGACATGGAGAATTATAGGGTGCTACAGGAGGACACACTAGGAGATTCACTCTCCTCTGAAGATCACAGGAGAGCTCCTTGCAGAAGTGATATTAAAACTGAGAATTGGAGGAAGAGTTGAAGTAAATAACAACAGCAATAGCATTTCAACTTCACTGCTGACAAGCCTTTTACCGGAGTGATCTGCATTCTAGTAATAAAGATTAGATCAAGGATGCAGGGAAAAGGGAGTATAATGGAAAGGAATATACAATTCACTCTTTTTAGGGGACTGAAGCTTGGTTTTGTGGTCATTTTTGTACGAAACTTGTAACTTTATTTTGAACTATTACGTATTAAAACTACATCTAATAACCACAATAATATGAAGTTTTTTTTTTTTAACCATTGCACTATGTTGATTTTTTAACAATATTTTTAATGGTGCGTCCAAATGTTAAACCTGTGTTTGAATTAATTCGTATAATTTAATAGAACACCTGTTGATTCTCTTGTAATGTTAGATTCAAGATGTGTTAGACTTTTACTTGGATTTTTCAACATTTTCTGAAAATTATCTGGAGGGCGAGTGTTTAAAATCTCTTCTACTTAGAAGCTTTGATTTATCAATCCCTATCTTTTCACAGCTTCTTTATTTTATTTTTATGAGTCCTGCATGGTCTCACTGATTCTGAGACTCCAATTTCCTCCCTGTCCTTTGGATGTCTCCTGTTATAAAGATATGACAATCACTCTCACTTTGCTCTTTCAGGTTGATAAATAAAAATGGTATTTCCTGACTTACCCACATTTGGTTTTGCGTCACATAACATCTGGCTACAATAACTTTCAGTTTCTGAAACAAGGAACTTCGTATATAAATTATGAAGCCACCAGAAATTACATAAAATTTATCAAGTATCCAAACATATGGATATGTTTACAAAGATAGTTAATAATTAACAGTAAGACAAACAAACCAGAAGTTTAAACAAAAATTATATGTTTCTATACATAGTTCTTATCAGATCTGTACTCCTGTACTTCGTTAGGAAACTAAAACCCAAACCTGCTGCTGTTGAGTCAATTCCAACTCATAGTGAACCTATAGGACAGAATAGAACTGCCTCATAGGGTTTCCAAGGAGAGACTGGTGGATTTGAACTGCTGACCTTTTGGTTAGCAGCCGAGCTCTTAACCGCTTCACCACCAGTGCTCTGTACTCCAATGAATCATAGCCCTGTTTCCTACCCAGTTTGTGAACTAGTTGAGGTATATATAAAGGAATTTTTCATATGGAGATAAAAATAGAAACCATAAAACTGGCAGAGAAGTCAGAGAACATGATCAATGTATGGCAACAAAATCTGCTCCCAAGAACCTGGGCTCACCTTGTCACATGTATTGCCTCCCATGGGGTACAAATAGACCAGAATACAAGATGCTGGGAGGTCAGATCCTATAGCTGAAGAAGAAGTAGGCTAAGCTCTACTTACCTAGTCCTTTCTCTACATTCAAGAGCAAGTTTCAGAGTCTCTTTTGATATCTGTTTTGGTCTTTTGTTTCTTTCCTCACTTTTTAGTAATATTTTTCTTTCTTCATGTATTATATCCTGATGTCATCCCACAACTCCTCTGGTCTTCAGTCATTAGTGTTCAATGTGTGAAATATTATCTTAAGATGGTCTCTAAATTCAGGTGGGATATACTCAAGTTCATACTTGGACTCTAGTGGACATATTTTAATTTTCTTCAGCTTCAACTTGAACTTGCATGTGAGCAATTGATGGTCTGCAGCTGGCCCCTGGCCTTGTTCTGACAACATCCACAGAACTGGGCTCCTTGTTCGTATTTCCATCAAAAAGTTTGGTGGTCTTCGGTAAATCATTTAGACTCCCTGAGGCTTTGTTTTATTGGTCACGAAAATGACAATTATAGACTACATTAATATTTTTTAAAACCTAGGGTACAAACTGTCCCAAGGGGAGCAGTGGATGGATGAGGATTTCTGAGTGGAGGAGAAGAAACTTCAGAAGTTGCAAATCTACTTTAACAAGAGCAGCCCTACTTCTAACAAATAATTGAATTGAGCTTCTCAGTAGGACTTTGCAACCAAATATTTGAAATCCATTCAACTGCACAGTCTGTAATATTTCCTCCAGTTTTCATACAACGTGGTTTCATATAAAATGCACATGAAGCAGCTTGGTATAACAGGTATTATGCAGGCTTCAGGAGTAAGAAAGATTGACATTTGGATCTTGACTCCAGCACTTACAATGGCAAGATGCACAATATAGTTGTGTGCGTTAAAATATGTATGCATAGATGTTTAGGTTTAATGAAGTATCATGTGGGCTGTCTCTGCAACCAAGGCAGGTATTCATTAATTTTTAATTCAATTTCACCCCCTTTCCATCTTCCAAAGGGAACATCTATTCCATAATAATATCAAATGTTTATACAGTGCTTTTAAACATTCTTACACATGCCTTGTCTCGATTGAGCCACATGATTCCCCAGTGCAAATCCACATTAATTTCCTCATTTTTAAAGTGAGGAAACCAGCTCAGCAGTCTGCTGAAGGTCATATAACTAATAAATGGCAGGCCTGGGATTTGAACATGGTCTCTCTAACTCTGAAGGCTGTTCTAGTGCCCTTTGAATACTTAGCCAGCTCAGAATGAGTCATACATATTCAGTTTCACCTATCATCATCATATTTTCTGGTTCAACTCACCCATGTGACTCCTGTAAAATGAAATTGCAAATTGTTTATGGCATTGGCAGTGGGATGTTATGTCAGCTCATCTACTGAGGCAGCCATTGTGAAATAGCCACGCGCAGTGACCCTATAGCATGCAGTCTAGCACTTATGTTGTCATACCTGTCATTGTTCAGCATTAATATCAGTCCTGCTACTCCTTAAACACATTTTCCAAGTGTGTGCTCTCAAAGTGACTTGACTGCCGGGTTTGGGAAAATTGCAGTCTGATTAGCATGTCTTCGCACGTGTAAACACGATACTTGATATTTACTTTTGATGAAACACCATTTCAAAACAAATAACATTTCAAAAGAGAGTTTTGGATATCCAAACTCTTATTGTCTCTTAGAAGAAGCTGTGTAGAGACAAGGTTTTGTTGATTTTATTTGGTTACAGTCAACCAAATTCCATGGAAAATATAATCCAATTCTACTATTTTTCTCTAATCCTTGCCCATTATCAGTAACTATCTTCTAGGTGAAAGACAAAACAAGCAAAAAAGACTTACCTTTTACAATATTTTTACTGCCTGTTTACTTGAATACTAAATTCCAAAAAATTCTTTGGGCTTATCCCAAGTACCAACTAATTTTTCTCACTCTTCCTACTATTTATCTTCCTCTTTCTCAAACCATTTATTCAAATTAATTCATAAACATAAAACAACAATAAAAACCATAGCAGCACATGTTTACAGATACTGATTTCAGGACTATCAAGAAAATGAATAAGAGTGATTTCAAACTTGAAATATTCGGTTGTACTTCTCTTTCATACCCCACATCCAATCCTTAAGTCCTGATATCTTAAACTTAAGAACATATCCAGAATTTAACTCTACCTCAGCACCGCCTATTCGTTGACCATACCCACCTTTGTCTGTTATTGCAGTACCTGCCTAGCTTGTCTCTGCATTTGTTTTGGTCAATAAAGTCTTGTGCTAACAGGATAGACCAGATAATTACAATGTAAGCCAGAGATTGTTGCTCGTTTGCTTTGAACCCTGCAATGGCTGATGATCTTACTCAACATAAAAGCTAAAAATCCTTACAAGGGCATTCAAGGCCCTATAAATTCTGTTCCCTTCTTACCTTTCCTATTATTCTCTCCCTTGTTCCTTTTGCTCCAGCCACAGTGGTCTCCTTGCCATTCCACACAATCCAGGCATCTCTTGCCTTAGGGTCTTTGCAACTGAAATTTCTTTTACCTGGAAAGCCCCTCCCTGAGAAGTAGGCATGGTTCTAATATTACCATGCCAGTGGGACTTTACCTGTGACCTCTAAAACTGCACATTGGCTTTCTTTTTCCTTTTCTTATTTTATTTTTCCCTTTAGCCCTTCTCACCATCTAACATATTTCACTCATGCACTTTGCTTATTTTCTGTCTCTTCTGCCTAAAAGATAAGATCCACAAAAGCAGAAATGTTGCTTGTATTCTTCACTGTTTTATTCTCAACATGTAAACCAGTGCCTGTTGCTTAGTAGGTATCCATTAGGCATTTGCTGAATGAGTGGCTCTCCCTCATATTCACTTTACAGGCTGAGCCAGCTCAGTACAAAGAAGCTGGGACTTCAGGCAAGACAAACTCCAGGATCTATAGGTCATCCACGTGACTTCTAACCACAACTACGTGACTTTGCATAGTCCAGTCAGCTTTACCCTCCTTGTTTGTAAAGTGAGAAAATGTATATGCAGGTCAGTTGTTGTTGTTAGGTGCCATTGACTCATAGCGGTACTATATACAACAGAATGAAACACTGCCCGGTCCTGTGCCATCCTGATGATCGTTGCTATGCTGGAGCCCATTATTGTAGCCACTGTGTCAATCCATCTGCTTGAGGGTCTTCCTCTTTTGTGCTGACCCTCTTCTTTACCAAGCGTGACATCCTCCTCCAGGTACTGGTTCTTTCAGATAACATGTCCAAAGTATGTGAGATGAAGTCTTGCCATTCTTGCTTCTAAGAAGCATTCTCGCTGTACTTCTTCTAAGATTTATTCATTCTTCTGGCAGTCTATGATATATTTAATATTCTTCACCCAATGCCATAATTCAAAGGTATCAATTCTTCTTTGAGCTTCTGTATTCATTGTCTAGCTTTCACATGCATATGAGGTGATTGAAAACACCATGGTTTGGGTCAGGCACACCTTAGTCCTTAAAGTTACATGTTGGCTTTTTAACACTTTAAAGAGGTCTTTTGCAGCAGATTTGCCCAGTGTAATGCATTGTTTGCTTTCTTGACTGCAGTCCAAGGGCATTGATTGTGGATCCAAGTAAAATGCAGTCCTTGACAACTACAATCTTTTTTCCATTTATCATGATGTTGCTTACTGGCCCAGTTATGAGCATTTTTGTTTTCTTTATGATAAGATGTAATTCATACTGAAGACTAGTCTTTGATCTTAATAAATAAGTGCTTTGAGTCCTCTTCACTTTCAGCAAGCAAAGTTGGGTCATCTGCATATTGCAGGTTGTTAATGAGTCTTCCTCCAATCCTGATGCCCCATTCGTCTTCATATAGACTAACTTCTCAGATTATATGCTCAGCATACAGATTGAATAAGTATGGTGAAAGGATACAACTCTGAGGTACACCATTCCTGATTTTGAACCACACAGTATCCCCTTGTTTGTTTGAATGGCTGCCTCTTGGTCAGTAGTAACTGTGACATTTTAATAAGAAAAATGTATAGAAAAAATGTTTTTAGAATTCTATGGAAATATTTAAGTTATTATCTTATCATTATGTAAGATTTTATCACATTAACTATTCATGGTCACTTTCTTGTACAGTGGTGTGGGTGATTCCCCAAAGCACATTCTATAGAAACTCATTTCCGCTGGTCATAAACCAGTAGAATGAATGAGTTCCAGTGGCTTTAAAAAGGTATTTCAAAGTAGAAAATGAGTTCAGATTAGGTTTTTTGAGAAGTAGCATGGAAGGAGTTTTGACCGGGAGTCCAGTTACATTTTGCTACATCTTGCTGATTTTAATAAATTTATTTGTGTTTCTCCTTTACTCCTTATTTCCACCACCTGCAAGTCTCAAGCTAATATCAATTTACCTTTTAGGTTTCAGTTCAAGAATTACTTCCTTTAAAAAAGTTTTCCCTATGTCACACCCAGATTATGTAGGGTCTGTTTTTTATATCTACTACCATCTGTCGGTTTGTCATTCTGTGATGGCTTGCATGTTGCTATGATACTGGAAGCTGTGCCACTGGTATTTCAAATACCAGCAGGATCACCATGATGGACAGGTTTCAGTGGAGCTTCAGTACTGAGACAGACTAGGAAAAAAGGTTTAGCAATCTAGTTCTGGAAATTATCTGATGAAAATTTTATGGATTACAACAGAATATTGTCTGATATAGTGCTGGAAGATAATCTCCTCATGTTGGAAGACACTACACAATGGCTTCAACAGTGGATTCAAACATGCCAACTACCATGAAGATGATGCAGGAGTGGGCAATGTTTCATTCTGTTTCTTGTACATAGGAAGTCATGGGTCCCAGCTGACTTGACAGGAACTAAAATGACAGTAAAAATTTGTTACATGCTTCTATAGTACATCAAACATCTTCATCCTAACACACTGTATTTGCAAAGAGTTATTCATTTAGGTCTTCCCCACTGTAAGTACCATAAGGACATGAGTCATGTTTTGTTCCCAGAATATTTCCAGCACCTAGCATGGTATCTGTCAGATATTACATATTTATTAAGTGTTCGTTTAGACAATACCCAAATAGCTTCAGAAAAATTAAAACGTCAGCAATATTTCTCAACTTTGAATCCTCAAAATACAATTCACTTGAACTTTAAGACATTATTTTTTTCTTTCATTAGACCTTTTTGTATACATGCCTTATCTATCAAATTCTTATTATCTAAATTCCTTATAAATATCATATTAATCTGACACATATTTAGTATCTACTATAATAATAATATTTACAGCACTTATTATGTACCACATGACATTCTAATTTGTTAAATTTTACGTTTTAGTTTTTATTTTACACATAGTAACATAGCCAATGTACCTGATACAATCTATGTATAGATAATCATATTTATTTTCATTTTAGAGACAACGAATCTGAGGCACAGAAAAGTCAAATATGTTTCCCAGGGCCACACAAGTAGGAAGTGGCAGGACCAGGATCTTAACTCAGGTGGTAAGTTTCAGAGCTCACATTCTACCAGGTGCACAGAGAGACGAGTAAAAAAGTTACCCAGGCACTGAAGAGCTAGGCGTTTAACAGCATCAAAGTATACCTAAAGTAGTAATTTTTATATGTTATCAGTGATTGGACTACTCATTGCATAAAGAGCCTGACACTTAGTAGATTCCCCCCCAAAAAAATGTTGTTTTAATGAATAATGCTTTGGTTTTAGCGTATAGCTTACCTAGATCTTCATCCTCAAAACTCATTGTGATTATTTGTATGGTAAAGTAGAACTGCCCCATAGGGATTCCTAGAATATAATCTTTATGGGAGCAGATTGCCAGGTCTTTTCTACCATGGAGTATTGTTGGTAGATTCAAACCACCTACCTTTTGTTTAGTAGCTGAGTGCTTAACCATTGCAACACCAAGGCTCTCTCTCTCTGTGTATGTGTGTGTGTGTGTGTGTACATATCTATGTGTCTTGGTCATCTAGAGCTGCTATAACAGAAATACCACAAGTGGATGGCTTTAACAAAGAGAAATTTGTTTTCTCACAGTATAGTAGTCTTCAAGTCCAAAATCAGGGCATCAGCTCCAGAAGGCTTTATCTCTCTGTCGGCTCTGGAGGAAGGTCCCTGTGATGCATCAGTTTTCCCCTGGTCTGGGAGCATCTCAGCACAGGAACCTCAGGCCCAAAGGATGCACTCTGCTGTCAGCACTGCTTTCTTGGTGGTATGAGGTTCCCATGTCTCTCTGTTCGCTTTTCTCTTCTATATCTCAAAAGAGATTGGCTGAAGACACTATCTAATCTTGTATATCTCATCAACATAACTGCCACTAATCCATCTTATTACATCATAGTGATAGAATATACATCACGTAGGGAAATCACATCAGATGACAAAATGTAGACAATCACACAATACTGGGGATCATGACCTAGCCAAGTTGACAGATATTTTTGGGGGACACAATTCAATCCATGACACTAGGTATATATACATATATATATATATTTAAACTCATATTTTATTGTGAGTTACATTACTAGCTCATATTAGCTTTTTAAAAGTTATTAACAAAATGCAATTTTTATCAGTTTGCATTTACTTAAATGACTTTTCTGGTGAACTTTATTTTTGTAAGTGGCTTAATTCACAAGAGCTGCTTAAACTTCAGTGTAATTTCTCTGTGTGTAGTGTCTGCAAAGCATCTCAAGAGAGCCGTTAAATTTTTATAATAAAAAACTTAAATGCAGCGTGAAGAGTCAGTATTTCATCAAAATATAGATCTGGAAAAAGCCTTAAAATATAGGTGGTCTCTTCTCAGCTTAGGGAATAAGGTACAGAAATGTTAAGTGACCTCACCAGCTTCACCCGGAGCACTGATTCCCAGATGAGTGCTTAGACCATGTTGCTTCTCCATTAATTCTCCTGTGAATCACTTTATGGATTGAAGACTCCCTATGCAATAAAAGTTTATTGAGTATGTGTCAGGAACTTTGCTAGGTGCTGGAGCTACAACGATTTATGAGACATAGTCCATGCCCTAAAGGACATCACAGTCTAGTGGTAAAAGTAGGCACAAAATGTGCTTAAAAAGTATCTAATAAGTGTAATGCATACAGAAGAAGAACAGATAAGCCAGCCTGGGGCGGGGGGTAGTCAGGACAGAGGTCATTGAGGGAGTTAACTTTGATCTGGGTCTTAAAGGATAAGCAGGGGTAGAAGTTAGCACGGCAGGTTGGGTGGTATTTGGGAGGAGGCCAAGGCACAGGAAAAGGATCAGCCAGGAAGATACAAGCAAAAGCAAAAGCAACAGAAGAAATCACACTATAATATACTTACGAGGGATGAGGTATAGAGACAACTCAAACAATTCATTGATGCTCATGTATAAAAGATGAGAGAGGGAAGCAGAAATTAAGTGTGCATGGGTAGCTATAAATCTTAAAATGTCTAGTATTTAAGAACTTGGTTTTTTTTTTTTTTTTTTTTTTTTTTACATAGAAAATGTGGAATGAGAAAAGGGTTTTAAATAGAAGTGACACAGTCAGGTTTGTATTTACTGAATCTTGGTGCCAGTTTGATCTAAGTGGTCAAGAATGAACGCAGGGACCAGTTAGGAAGCTGGTGAAATAATTCAATTTTCACAGATATAATATGAATAGAAGGTGGTGAGTAGTGATGGTCAAGGAAAAGTGAAGATGACAGATAAATTTCTGAGAGATGACTTAGGGGTGACCAATTCAAATGGACAGAAGAGGGCTAAAAAAGGGGTAATTTGGACATAGTAAATATATAGTGATTTAGGTACATTCAGGTGAAGGGGTACAACAGAGTTTGATATGGATATGTGAGGGTGTGTTTGAACAATACACACGAGCAAGATTAGCATGAAACCATGCAATAGGATGACTTCATCTTAGGAAATCATATAGAGTGGGAAAAACATAACGAACAGAGTGGCAATCTAAAGAGCACTAAATCAGAGTGATAGAGGGTAGAGGAAAAGAAGCTCATGGGAGAGAGAAAAGGGAGTTACAGAGCTATGCAGAAAGGCAGGAGAGAATGGTGTTACAGAATCAAAGAGAATAAAACATTTCAAGAAAGTAGAATTTATCAATTAAATACAGAAAAAAAAAGGTTAAAGCAGAGAAGAATAGAAAATTCTCACTAAATCTGAGAATGAGAAGGTTCTTGGTGATCTTGTGGCAACATTTTTAGTAGATTTTTAGGATTCATTAAGGAGTGAATGGGAGATGGAGAAATGGAGATAGAGACTGCAGATAACTCTTTTGAAAAGCGTGGATTATAATGTATGGGGAGAGAGGCATGATAGCTTGATAGTAATGTGATTTCAGGGATTGGTTAATTAGTCCTGCAGATATTTATATGCTGAGCAGACTGCTTGAATACAGAAGGGGAGGTTGAAAATAGAAGAGCTAAGGAATGGGGCACTGATGGAACAAGATCCCAGAAGAGACAAAAACTGATGAGGTTAAGGACCTACACATATTTTCTAAAAGTATCTAAGAATAGGAAGAGGGATTTTATTATCTGTAATTACAGAAAAGAAAATAAGCATAGATTAATATGAGTATCAGATGGAGGAGAGGAGAGTTTAAATAGGTCATGCGTAATGCCCGTATTTTCTTTACAGATGAATCAATGAATTTTCTGCTCCCTATCTATCCTGGTCAATGCACCTCATGCTCAGCCAGTGCCTATCTTTCAGTGGAGGTTTGTAGTTGTTATGATGCTGACTAGGTTTTCGTGGAGCTTCCAGACTAAGACAGACTAGAAGGAAAGACCTGGAAATCTATTTCTGAAAGTCAACCAATGAAAACCCTATGGATCACAGTAGTCTGATCCCTAACCAATCGTGGGATGGCACTAGACTTGACAGTGTTTGATTTTGTTATGCATGAGGTCCACATGAGTTGAAGGCTGACCTCAAAGCACTTGTCAACAATAAAATCTATGTGATATTGACTTACCATTAATGATCCTTACCTAAGATATTTAAAAAAAAAAAAAAAGAAGAAGTCAAGAGCCTGGTGGCCTTAGGACGAATTAGAAAGTTTAGAAAATGTGAGGGTATGAGATTCTTGGAAGGATAAGATTTAGTGGTCAGAGAGTGCACAGCTGGATTCTTATTTTTCTGTTATGGTGCAATTCTGGCTGACAACAAGGTCCAGGATATGGTCCATAATTACTGATGTTTCCTAGGTTTATGGTGCATTGGGTATAAAGAATAAAACTAAACCAGGCACATAATATTTCATAAGTACTTGTACATGGGAAAGTAGTGATTCATTATAGCGATGCTAAAACCAAAAACCAAATCCATTGCCATTGAGTCAATTGTGACTAATAGCGATAAGATGGAGTAGAACTGTTCCATAGGGTTTCTAAGGAGCGGCTGGTGAATGTGAACTGCCAATCTTTTGGTTAGCAGCTGAGCTCTTAACCCTGTGCCACCAGGGTTCCAACGCTAAAAGCCAGGTGGAATTATCCATATGGGTTGTGGCTAAATGATCATTCTCCATTTGTGAATTCTGTGGAGGAAGCAATGTCCTCAGACAGGGCCAGGATCCAGAGAACACAAGGCAATAGAGATAAAATTCCATGAACAGGGTGAGGAAATATGTAGATCTGCCGACTTTTGAAGGAGTGTTCCAGAAGATATAGTTTAAAATGTTCAGAAATGAGGTCAGTAAACAAAGGAATCATGGGTAAGAAGGTGTAGAGAAGTAAAAGAATGAGAGAGGGTACAAGAATGAAGTGGAGTTGAGCCACATTGCTGAAGTAGGACTGACTGCTCCCCACCCAAGATTTGTTTCAGACGTGAAGATGAGGACAAAACACAGGCAACAAGAAAGTAATAAAATATATATTATTCACATAATGAGAATTTCTGGAGAAAAAAGTATGGGTTCCCAAGCTTGTCCAAGAATGGATTGAGAGAGCAGAACAAAAAGACCGGCTTGGGGTTTTATGGTGGTAAGGAGGTGAGGCTGCAGTGAGAATTCTCATGTACTGTCCAGGACATGTGTGGCTTGATCTTCCTAATGATACAAACAGAGGGAGAATTCAGAATTTCTTATCAGATTTCCCAGACATGTGTTAGAAGGGGAAAGTAGAATAGTGGGACCTGGCAGCTATCAGCAATTGAACATCAAATATGGAGTCATACTCTTTACAAAGGGATCGCTTTCCTTCAGTGGCCAAGGATTATTGGGATAAAAGCCATGGCCAGAAGTGCAAGAATTAAGATATTTATGCTCATTCACATGTAGATTCCAGTGACCAGGAGTGTGGAAACAGCAAATTAAGGTGGTAAAGGTCATGTGACATTTAGGGCTAGGGATCAAAGAAGGATTTCCATCCCAAAGGGGCAGTGAAACACTCAACCCAGAAACAAAATTCTGAATGTACAAATCTAACCAAAAGAGAGGAAGAGAAAGAGATACATAAGGTAGGATCCATCTGCCAAAGCTGCTGATCAGAAGTTCATACTTGTTGAGAAATTTGGCTGGCCTGATCCTGCAGGTGAAGGACATTATTGACTACAGTTGGGAGATGCCAGTGTCATGTCATGCTTTCAACATTTTACAACCTTGTTAGTAGAAAGGAAGAAAATTCCTCTCTGTCAATAAATGGCACATCTTACCTGTAAAAGGCAACCAAGACTGTGGTTGGAACAGAGCCTAGAATCATCAAAGTCCAAATTCTAAGACATCATGCCAAGTTCATAAAACCACATGTTTTATCATCTTAGTTAATCCAAAGAGGGAAGGAAAGAGATTTTTTCAGTTTACTATATCAAGCTGCCTGCCTGAGAAGGTTTGAGAAGAAGATAAAGATTTTAACTGGTTTTTATGATAGAACTATTGGGCACAATTGAAATTATGCTATTAAAAGAGACTCAAGATAATAAGACAAGAAGTTGAGTTGAGTTTTCTATTAAATTCTTCGTTTTTTTTTTTTTTTGTTGTTGTTGTTGTTCCCCAGAAGTCACAACCTGATCCATTAGCCTCCTGCTTTGATTTAGCAGTTATCTCTCTAGGCTGACACCCTGTAAGCAAGGGTATTTCCCAAATATATTGATTGCATAGTTGAAAAGAATTCACACCAGTATCACACAGTCAAAGATACCATCCTTGCAATTGTTAAATGTTTTACGGTCATGAAATCACAGCAGTTAATTTGAGAAACTATGGTACACCCTTGTACCTTAAATATTTCTGCTTTAAGTGGATCCTTATTAACAGTAGATCTAATATTGTTATGATATTCTGAAGGGAAAATGAATGATAAATAGGATTTTTTTTCACTAATAGCAGTCCAGTGAATAATGTCATAATAGAAAATGGAGGAGTTTGAAAATATGACAATATATTCTGGAAGAAAAATGACACATAAAATGCATAATTTTTGTCTCTTAATAAGCTAGGTTAAGGGACTTCTTATTCTAGGGAATATATTATTCTATTGGCAGCAATAGTATTTGATTTTGCACAGATTGTTAAAGAGGGAAGGTAGTTTGCTCAGCAGTTGAGAAAATTAATTCTGTTAGCCATTATGGCTGTCATGATTTGAGGAAGCAATTCAGAAAACTCCTTTCGTAACACTTAAACGGTTTCCTTCACTTTCTCTGAAAGAGTAGGGGCTAGCAGCGAAATTCACTGGGCATAAACATTATTCATTCAGTCAGTCATTAATTCAACAACAACAACAAAAAAAAAAAAATTGAGCGTTTTCTATGTGCCTTTCATTGTTCTGGGCTTTTAATAGGATGAGGAATAAAACCGGGGCCTGCCGTCCATCTGCCATAGGCTAGGAGGCTTTAAAAATATGGTTTTGAATATTGATTCTAAAGCTACAATCTTTGACTGAAGCTGAGAAAGAGTTAACTCTCTTGCTAGCTCTTCTAATCGGTCTCAATATTATTGTGTGTAAAATAAAATGAATGTAATAAAATTGGATATTAAACTCAGAAATAAGGATTGTTCTAAGGGGAATTTTCTCACCAGAAAGATATATTCCTATGGTCAGTTGTCCTGGTTTAAATTATCCACATGTAAAAGGGATTATTCTCATTTTACTTAGTGGTTTATAATCCTTCTAGACTAGAAGCTCCTGCAGGGACTGTCACTTACTGGTCTATCTCCAGTGCTTATAAGAGTGTTTGGAATAGTGGGTCTTAATTCTGGCATGCATTAGAATCTCTTAGGTAGCGGTAGTAATATATTTGTTGGTCACCATGAGTCAGAATTGAAAAGATGGCAATGGGTTTGTATTTGGTTTTATTTTGGTATTCCATTGCAGCTTACTGATAAAGAATCATTAAGAGTATGGACGTGTCTATTTAAAAATGTTCCAAAAATTTTCACGTATCAGTTAAGGTTTGAGGATTGAGTCTTACTAGTGTAGACTGTTAATTGAATGAATAAATAAATGAGTGAGTGAGTGAATGAATGACAAACGAAACTAAAAATAGGTACAAAACTCATGTTAGCAATAATACCAATGAATGTTTAAGTCATTTCCAGCTCACCTTTCTGAACTGCAGATTATTTAGTATTATATCCAATATGCTTTCTTTATTATGATGTACTCAATGCACCGGCTTGTTTCATTAAATATCTTTGTTAAAGCATATTCCATTATTTTGCAGTCTCTAAAGATAGATGTCACATTAGGTGGTTTAATGTGCATAGTTATGTGGTAATAGAAAAGCAAAACAGAAGCCAAGATCTTTTTAAAAAGGTTAACACTGTAGAAAATATATTCACTTTGCATAATGCTTTAAGAATCATCCCCACTGGAGCATGTATCAGTAGTTTATTTCTTTTTATTGCAGAAGAGTGTTGCTTTATATGGACATACCACATTTCATCTATTCATTTGCCAGTAGTAGGATTTTGGATTGTTTCTCTCTCTCATTCATTTAATTTTGACTAATATGAATACTGCTGCTGTGAAATTTTGCATACATGTCTTTTGGGGACACAGGTTTTCTTTTCTCTCAGGTAGATTCCTAGGAGTGGGATAATTGGATATTATGAAAATATTAACTTTTTAAGAAACTGCCAAATGGTTTTTGAAAGTAGTCATATTATTTTATATTCCAGCCAGCAATTTATATATGATTCAGTTTCTCTACATCCTGTCCACATCTTGATATTGTCTCTCATTTTGATTACAGCTATTGAAGTGTGTGTATAATACTATATCAATATAGCTTTAATTTGCATTTCCCTAATAACAATGTTGTTGAACACTTTTTCACGTGTTTATTACGGTACTGTTTCATTACAGAAGTGTCTATTCCAATATTTTGCTGCTTTTTAATGGGGTTGCTGTCTACTTATTATTGAATGAAGAGAGTTCTTTATATATTCTGGATACAAGTCCTTATATGACTTGCAAATATTTTCTATTCTGTGGATTTTCTTTTCATTATTTTAATGGTTGTTTTTTCAGACACAAATATTTTTAATTTTGATAAAGTCCTATTTATTGATTTGTTTTTCTTTCATGAATCATTGTATCTTAGTACTTTTTGCTCAAGCTAAGATCATGAAGATTTTCTCATATATTTTATTCTAGAATTTATAGTTTTAGATCTTACATTTAAGTATCTCATCAATTCTCAGTTAATTTTTGTGTATGATGTGAGTTAAAGGCCTCTGTTTTTTCTACCATCTTTCCTCCTTCCTTCCTTCCTTCTCTCTCTCATTCATTCACTCATTCATTTTTTGCATTAGGATTTACAATTGTTCCAACACCATTCAGACTCACAATTCTGTTCCATTAGTCTACATGTTATCCTTGTGCCAACACATAGTGTTGATTAACATAGCATTGTTGTTGTTGTTAGCTGCCATCAAGTCAGTTCCAATGCAAAGCGACCCTGTGCACAACTGAATGAAACAATGCCTGGCCCTGCACCATCCTCACAATCATTGCAATGTTTGAGCCCATTGTTGCAGCCCACTGTGTCAATCCATCTTGTTGAAGGTCTTCTTTTTCACCAAGTATGATGTCACTCTCCAGGGACTGGTCCCTCCTGATAACATATTCAAAGTACATTAGACAAAATCACACTATTGTCACTTCTGCAGAGCATTCTGTTCTTGCTTCTTCCAAGACAGACTTGTTCATTCTTCTGGAAGTTCATGGTGTATTCAATATTCTTCACCAACACCATAATTCAGAGGCATCAATTCTTCTTAGGTCTTCCTTATTCATTGTCCAGGTTTTGCATGCATATGAAGTGATTGAAAATACCACGGCTTGGGTCAGGCGGACTATAGTCCTCAAAGTGACATTTTTGTTTTTTAACACTTTAAAGAGGTCTTTTGCAGCAAATTTGCTGAATGCAATACATCTTTTGATTTATTGACTATTGCTTCCAGGGTGTTGATTGTGGATTCAAGTAAAATGAAATCCTTGACAACTTCAATCTTTTCTCCATTTATCTTGATGTTGCTTATTGGTTCAGTTATGAGGATTTTTGTTTTCTTTATGTCGAGGTGTAATCCATACTAAAGGCTGTGTAGCCTTTGATCTCCAGCAGTAGGTGTTTCATGTCCTCTTCACATTTAGCAAGCAATGTTGGCCTTTATAGTAGGCTTTAAAATCAGATAATGGGCACAATCCTACTTTCTTTTCCTTTTAAAATTTTGTGGCACTCTTGGTTCTTCGACTTTGCATATGAAGTTTAGAATCCACTTATCAATTTCTAAAAAAATTTTAAAAAATTCTACTGGGATTTTGAAGGGGGTTAAGTTAAATGTGTAGATCAATTTAGGGATGATTGTCATTTAATAATATAGAATCTTCCGAAGTATAAAAATTATATGTTTATTTATTTTAAATCATCTTTATCTCAGCAATATTTTGTAGTTTTCAGTGGATGAGTCTGATACTTTCTTTAAAAAACTTATACCTAAGTATTTTACTTTTTTTGATGCTATTGAAAATGGAATTGTTTTGGCAATTTCCTTTTCAGATTTTTTTTTGCTAGTACATAGAAGTAAAAATGATTTTCATATATTAATTTTATACCCTATAACTCTGCTACTCTTGTTTATTCATTCTAGTAGTACCTCCAGCTCATGACGGATTTCTTGGGATTTACTTCATAGTGCATCAATATTATAAAAATATTTTACTTCTTCTTTCCAATCTGTGTGCAATTCCTTCTCCTTGTCTGTCTCTTTTCTTTATTTTCTTATTACAATCAGTTAGAAACTCCAGTATAATGTTAACAGAATTTGAAAAAAAAAAGACATTCTCACCATTTACAATGTTAGATGAAATATACTAAGTCAACATTAACATTACCTGTGAATTTCTCAAAGATTCTCTTTATCAAATTGAGTATGTTCCCGTCTATACTTATTCGTTAAAAGAGTTTTTGTCATGAATGGGTCTTGAATTTTTCAAATGCTTTTGCTACATCTATTGAAATGATTATGTTCTTTATTCTACTCATATGGTATATAATGTTAATTGATTTTGGGGTGTTAAATCGACCTTGCATTTCTAGGTTAAGCCCCAGTTGGCATACAATCCCTCTGTATGTTATTCGATTCAGTGTGCTAACATTTCGTTAAGTATTTTTGCATATATGTTCACGAGGGATACTAGTATATAATGTAATATTTTTACCTTGCTTTGGTATCAGGGTAACACTGGCCACATAGAATACCCTGGATAATGTACACTGCTCCTCTATCTTCTCTAAGAGTGTGTGAAGGATTGTGTGTTAGTTTCCTAAGGCTAGCGTAACAAAATACCACAAACTAGATGACTTAAAATAACAGAAATTTATTCTCTTACAGTTCTGGAGGATTGTTGTTAGTTGCCATCAAGCTGACTCCAACTCATGATGACTTTATGTACAACAGAACAAAGTGTTGCCTGATTCTGTGCTATTTTCATGATGATTGGTATGTTTGAAACCATTGTTGTGACTATTGTGTCTGGAAGCTAGAAGTCTGAAATCAAGGTTTTGGTAGGACCATGCTCTCTGAAAGCTCTATGGGAGGATCCTTCCTTGCATCTTCCTATCATTTACATTCCTTAACTTGGTAATTCATTACTCCAATCTCTGCCTGTGGTGTTCCATGGCATTCTCCTTGTGTTATTTCTGTCCCATTTTCCCTGTTCTTATAAGAATAGCAATCATTGTTTTGAGACCCACCCTAATCCAATATGACCTCATCTTAACTTGATTACATCTGCAGAAACTCTATAAGGTCACATTAGCAGGTACCAGGGGTTAGGACTTCCACATATCTTGTTTTGAGAAACACAATTCAATCCGCAACAAATTGATATGATTTATTCCTTAAATATTTGGTAGAATTCCTTAATGAAGCCATTTGTATCTAGGCTTTTTCATTGTGGGAAGATTTTAATTAGTAATTAAATCTGCTGCTGAGTTCCTCTAGTAAATTTTCATATCAGTTATTGTACTTTTCAACTCCTGAACTTTAATTTAGCTCTGTTTTAATTTCTTTTTTATTTTGAGAATCTTTATCTTTGATTTATTATTGTCATACTTCCCTTTAATTCAACATATTTATAGTTGCTTTGAAGTCTTTGTCTGCTAAATGCAACATCTGCGACCACTCAGAGAGGTTGTATTGGCTGCCCGCCCCCCACCTTTGTTCTGGATCATACTTCCCTGGTACATCGCATGTCTCATTATGTTTTGCTGATAACTAGAAATTTTAGATAAATGAGTGTAGCAATTCCAGATTCTGATTTTTTTTTTTTTAATGATGATCATTGTTGGTGGTAGTTTTTGTTTGTTTCTTTCTTTTTAAAAAAATACCTTTTCTTGGGTTAAATCTGTGAAGTCTGTATGCCCTGCAGTATGATGCTGCTTTTGTGTCTGCTCAATTCTTTTCTTTTTCTTGTTTTATTTTTAAGGGATTTCCCATGTGTTTACATACCTTCGCCATCAGCTAATGATTGTACAGAGATTATGCCCAACCACCTGAAGCCAGTAAGGTTTCTGTACTCTGCCAAAGTATCTGTATATAATTATCGGAGTGCATTCAGATTCAGCTTGTTTTCATGTCTGCTCCAGATTTTACTTTCCACTGAGGCTCTTTCAATTTTCTATGTGCATGTGAGCGACATCAGATCTGATCAGGAGTGTGTGGTTGCCTTGGGTCCTTTCTGTCTCAGCCTCAGTCATGAATACGCTTAACCAAGCACTAACGCAACCTCAGGTTTATAGGTCTTCCCTGCTACAGAGAGTAGGCATCACTCACAACTCCAAGTTTTGTGAGCCTTCTTTGAGGGTGGCAGAAGCTGCTCTTCCTTATGGCCTGCCCTGCCCTTAGAAAGTGTTTGCTTGTATGTGTGTGTATGATATTTTTCCTGAAATTTTTCCAAATGTATGGAGCAAACATTTGCCCAAACGCACTCATTTATTATGATTTACATCTGATCATGTTTCCTCTGCTTAAAATACTTTCGTGGTCTCTCTGTGTTCTTAGCATAAGAGTTTTCAAGGCCCAGCTCAGCTGGTAACCAAAAGGTCAGCAGTTCGAATCACCAGCTGCTCCTTGAAAACTCTATGGGGCAGTTCTATTCTGTCCTATGGGGTCACTATGAGTTGGAACCGAATCGACGGCAATGGGTTTTTTTTTTTTTTTTAAATAGATCCATAACACCACATGTCTCATCCTTCTCCCTATGATGCAGCTGTATGGCTATATGGTCCTTATTTGATACACTGTGCCCCCTCCAACCACAGTGCCTTTTCTGTTGCTGATGGTATCTTCTGCATAAAATGCCTTCACCCTCTCACCTTCATTCTCCACTTAATTAACTCTTCTTTCATACCTCGGATCAATCAACAAGTTTTCTGGGACCCTTTTCTGGAATTTTTGATAGGATTTATTACCCTATTAAATATTCTTAATCACCATTTTGTAGTTATGTGCTCATAGCTACCTCGTATACAACAGAATGAAACACTGCCCTGTCCTTTGTCATCCTCACAACTGTCTCTGTGTTTGAGCCCATTGTTGCAGGGACTGTGGCAATCCATCTCGTTAAGGTCTTCCTCTTTTGCGCAGACAGTCTACAAAGAAGGATGCCCTTCTCCAGGAACTGGTACTTCCTGACAACATGTCCAAAGTATATGAGACAAAGTCTCGCCATCTTCACTTCTTTTTTTTTATTTTTTTATTGTTGTAATAAAATGAAGTTTACATTTCAAGTTAGTCTCCCATATAAAATTTTTATACATACATTGTTATGAGACCCTAATTGCTCACTCCATTCTGCAAAAGCAGACTTCTCCTTTCCGCCCCTGATTCCCCATGATCTTTCAACCAGCTCCTAACTCTCTCTGCCTTCCCATCTCACCTCTGGACAGAAGCTGCCCCTTTGGTCTCTTGTATCTACCTAAGAGGCACACTCTTCACGAGTATCACTTTATGTCCCACAGTCCAGTCTAAACCTTGTCTGAAAAGTTGGCCTTAGAAATTGTTTTAGTTCTGGGCTGATAGAGAATCCAGGGGCCATGCTTTCTGGGGCGCTTCCAGTCTCAGTCAGACCATTAAGTCTGGGCTTCTTACTAGAATCTGAATTCTGCACCCCATCCTTTTACTGCTCCATCAGGGAACCTCTGTTATGTTCCCTGTCAGGACGCTCATTGGTGGTAGCTGGGCACCATCTAGTTCTTCTGGTCTCAGGCTGATGAAGTCTCTGGTTTATGTGACCCATTCTGTCTCTTGGGCTAATACTTTCCTTGTGTCTTTGGTGTTCTTCATTCTCCTTTACTCCAAGCGGTAGGGACCAATTGATGCATCTTAGATGGCCACTTGCAAGCTTTTAAGACCCCATACGCCACTCACCAAAGTAGGATGCAGCACATTTTCTTAAAAAGCTTTGTTATGCCAATTGACCTAGAAGTCCCCTGAAAGCATGGTCCCCAGACCCCCAACCCCTGCTACTCTGTCTCTCAAAGTATTTGATTGTATTCAGAAAACTTCTTAGCTTTGGTTTAGTCCAGTTGTGCTGACTTCCCCTGCAGTGTGTGCTGTCCTTTCCTTCGCCTAAGATGATTCTTATCTACTATCTAGTTAGTGAATAACCCTCACCCTCCCTCCCCACCCCCGTAACCATCAAATAATATTTTCTTTTGTGTTTAAACCTTTTCTTGAGTTCTTATAATAGCTGTCTTATACAGTATTTGTCCTTCTGTGACTGACTAAATTCACTCAGCATACAAGTTCCAGCTTCCACCATGTCATACAATGTTTCACAGCTTCATCATTGTTCTTTACCGTTGTGTAATATTCCATTGTGTGGCTATACTATAATTTGTTTATCCATTCGTCAGTTGATGGGCATCTAGGTTGCTTCCATCTTTTTGCTATTGTGAACAGTGCTGCAATGAACATGGGCATGCATATAGCTATTCGAGTGATGGCTCTTGTTTCTCTAGGATATATTCCAAGGAGCGGGATAGCTGGATCCTATGGTACTTCTATTTCTAGCTTTTTAAGGAAGCGCCAAATCAATTTCCAAAGTGGTTGTACCATTTTACATCCCCACCAACAGTGTATAAGTGTTCCATTCTCTCCACAACCTCTCCAGTATTTATTTTGTGTTTTTTGGATTAATGCTAGCTTTGTTGGGGTGAGATGATTTCTCATTGTAGTTTTGATCCACATTTCTCTAATGGCTAATGCTCATGAGCATTTCTTCATCTGTCTGTTAGCCGCCTGAATGTCTTCTTTGGTGAAGAGCCTGTTCATATCCTTTGCCCATTTTTCATTTGGGTTATTTGTCTTTTTGTTGTTGAGGTTTTGCAGTATCATGTAGATTTTAGAGATTAGATGCTGATTGGATTTGTCATAGCCAAAAATTTTTTCCCAGGCTGTATGTTGTCTTTTTACTCTTTTGGTGAAGTCTTTTGATGAACGTAAGCATTTGATTTTTAGGAGTTCCCATTTATCCAGTCTCTCATCTGGTGCTTGTGCATTGTTACTTATGGTTCGTATTGTGTTTATGTCATGTATTAGGGCTCCTAGCATTGTCCCTATTTTTTCTTCCATGATCGTTATCATTTTCAATTTTGTATTTAAGTCTTTGATCCATTTTGAGTTAGTTTTTATACATGGTGTGACGTATGGGTCTTGTTTCAGTGTTTTGCATATGGATATCCAGTTATGCCAGCACCATTAGTTAAAGAGACTGTCTTTTCCCCAATTAATGGACTTTGGGCCTTTGTCAAATATTAGCTGCTCATAGGTGGATAACCTTATATCTGGATTCTCAACTCTGTTCCATTGGTGTATGTATCTGTTGTTGAACTAGTACTAGGCTGTTTTGACTACCGTGGCAGTATAATAGGTCTTAAAATCAGGTAGTGTAAGGCCTCCCACTTAGTTCTTCTTCTTGAGTAAAGCTTTATTTATTCAGGGCCTCGTCCCTTTCCATATGAAGTTGCTGATTTTCTGCTCCATCTCATTAAAAAATGCTGGTGGAATTTGGATTGGGATTGCATTATATCTGTAGATTGCTTTGGGTAGAATTGACATTTTCACTATGTTGAGTCTACCTATCCATGAACAAGGTATGTTTTTCCACTTATGCAGATCTCTTTTAGTTTCTTGTAGTAGTGTCTTGTAGTTTTCTCTGTATAGATCTTTTATGTCTCCAGTTAGATTTATTCCTAAGTATTTTATCTTCTTGGGGACTATTGTAAATGGTATTGATTTGATGATTTCCTCTCCAACATTCTCTTTGTTGACGTAAAGGAATCCAATTGATTTTTGTATGTTTATCTTGTATCCTGAAACTTTGCTGAAATCTTCTATTAGTTTCAGTAGTTTTCTTGTGGATTCTTTGGGGTTTTCTGTGTATAAGATCATATCATCTGCAAATACTTTTACATCTTCCTTACACATTTGGATGTCCTTTATTTCTTTTTCTAGCCTACTTGCTCTGGTTAGGACCTCCAGCACAATGTTGAATAATACTGGCGATAGAGGGCATCCTTGTCTGGCTCATGTTGTCAAGGGGAATGCTTCCAAAGTCTCTCCATTTAGGATGATGTTGGCTGTTGGTTTTGTATAAATGTAATTAATTATATTGAGGAATTTACCTTCTATTCTTATTTTATTTGAGAGTTTTTATCACGAATGTGTGTTGGACCTTGTCGAATGCCCTTACTGCATCGATTGATAAGATCATGTAGTTCTTGTCTTTTGTTTTATTTATGCAATGGATTACATTGATTGTTTTTCTAATGTTGAACCATCCCTGCGTACCTGGTATAAATCCAACTTGATCGTGGTGAA
>NW_004443970.1:16771165-16812848 GCF_000243295.1 Trichechus manatus latirostris
ATAGTGCCCTTCCTTATCCTTTGTGGTGGATTTTACTTTAAAGTCTATTTTGTCAGAGATTAATATTGCCACTCCTGCTCTTTTTTTGAGTGTTGTTTGCTTGATACATTTTTTTTCCATCCTTTGAGTTTTGCCTGTTTGTGTCTTTAAGTCTAAGGTGCGTCTCTTGTAGGCAGCATATAGATGGATCATGCTTTTTTATCCAATCTGCCACTCTCCGTCTCTTTATTGGTGCATTAAGTCCATTTACATTCAGCATACTTATTGATAGGCATGAGTTTAGTGCTATCATCCTGATATCTCTTTTTTTGTGTTGTTCACAGTTTCTTTGTTACCCTTAATTTTCTGAGCTGAGTTGTTTTTCTTTATGTATTTTTTTTTCATCATTTTCATTGTTGCAGATTTTCTGTTTGCTGGGTCTTTATGTTTTTCTACTTTTTTTATTTTGATTTGTAGAATTGTTAGATTCCTTTGTGGTTACCTTAATATTTACCCCTATTTTTCTAAGTATATACCAGTCTTTTGTTACTTATACCGCCTTGACTTCCCCTCAACATGAAAAATCAATGTCTGCATTTTTAAGTCCTTCTTTTGTGTTTTAATGTTGTCCTTTTTTACTTATTGAATCTGTTTCCCTATTTTCAATGTTGTAGCTTTATGTATTTTCAAATTCCCTGTCTGAGTCAATATCTGGTTGTTCTGTCCTGTGTTCTAGTCTTGTGTTGTTATCTGGTGTTATTGATTATCTAACCATAGGACTCCCTTTTGTATTTAATCTAATTTTGGTTTGGTTTTTGTAAATTCCCTGAACTTCTGTTTATCTGGAAATGTCCTAATTTCACCATCATATCTGAGAGATAGTTTTGCTGGATGTATAATTCTTGGCTGGCAGTTTTTTTCCTTCAAGGCTTTATATATGTCATCCCATTGCCTTCTTGCCTACATGGTTTCTGCTAAGTATTCTGAGCTTATTCTAATTCACTCTCCTTTGTAGATGACTTTTCTTTTATCCCTAGCCACTCTTCAAATTCTCGCTTTATCTTTGGTTTTGCTAAGTTTGATTATAATATGTCTTGGTGACTTTCTTTTGGGATCTACCTTATGTGGGATTCGATAAGCATCTTGGATAGATCTCTTCTCATCTTTCATGATGTCAGGGAAGTTTTCTGTCAACAAATCTTCAACAATTTTTTCTGTATTTTCTGTTATCCCCCCTTGTTCTGGTACTCCAATCACTTGTAGGTTATTCTCTTGATAGAGTCCCACGTGACTTTTAGAGTTTCTTCGTTCTTTTTAATTCTATTATCTGATTTTTCCTCAGATAAGTTGGTGTCAAGTGCTTTATCTTCAATGTCACTAATTCTAACTTCTACTGCCTCAGTTCTTCTCCTATGACTTTCTATTGAGTTGTCTAATTCTGAAATTTTATTGTTAATCTTCTGGATTTCTGATTGCTGTCTATGGATTCTTGCAGCCTATTAAATTTATCATTATGTTCTTGAATAACTTTTTTAAGTTCCGCTACTACTGTGTCTGTGTGTTATTTGGCTGTTTCTGCATTTTGTTGAATTTCATTTCTAATTTCTAGAAGAGTTCTGTATGTTAATCTTTTGTATTCTGTCTCTGGTAATTCCAAGAAATTCTCTTCCTCCAGAGAATTTATTGATTCTTTATTTTGGGAGCTTGCTGAAGCCATCATGGACTTCCTCTTTATGTGATTTGATATTGACTGTTGTCTCCGAGCCATCAATAAGTTATTATAATTTTATTTTATATTTGTTTAGTGAGTCCTAGCTTCTTATTGTGTTTTGTTTTGATATGCCCCAATAGGCTGCTCGTGTGCGCTAGTTTGATTATTGGCACCTTTGAAGCTCTAAGATCCTGTCTTTGTAACTAAGTACCTGCACACAGGAGTCTGTTAAATTTTCCTATATGGGTTCAGCTCAGGTGTCCAGGCAGTCAGTCACCAAATGTATGGTGTAGGCTCTCACCTACAGTCCTAGAGAGGCATGGGTGATTGGTGCAGGCACTGGATTCTGGCTGTGGTAGGGGATCACATGCTGAGCCAGACAGGGGGCTGACGGCTGCCCCTGAGAGTCTGAAAGGAAAGCACGTCCCTATTCCCTAGGGTGAGTAGGTAGGTGAGTTTTATAGCCAGACTATGAACACCTTATTCTGTTGGCTGTAAAGACTCTAGGGCACCACTTTTTCTTGGATTACTGTAGCAGGTGACTTGCTGGTTTAGGTGATGTCACCAGTCCTCAAGCCCCTGTTGCGGATCGGTAAAAGTGCCTACTTAAGGGGCAGGGCTGTTTCAAGGGTCACAAATCTGCCACTTCACAGCTGAAACAGTTGAAGTTAAACTTCAGATGTTTTCCCTGTTGTACTGTGGTAGTGAGGGCTAACGCTGTTGAGATGGGTCCTCACAGGTCTATACAGGGGTGTAAGGCACTCCAAGTCTGTGGACCCCTTATGCCTGTGCCTAGCAAAGGAGCTGTGCTGACCCGGAGTTCCTGGCGTAGGGGAGCCAGTAGCTTATTTCTTCCCTCTCCAAGGCCAGGAAAATGGGTCAGGGCACCTTTAGTGATCTACTTCTGGCCCAGTGGACTCCTGGTGCAGAATGCAGAGGGAGGAGGTAAAAGGGAGAGAGGTTTCACCCAAATGGGCTTTTTTTTTTGAATCCCTGCAAAAGGCTGCATGCAAGTACTTATCTTCAGCCACTTGGGAGCTGCTCTTCACTGGTTCGGAGTCTCCAAGTAGAATCTCTGCTGCCAGATCTCTCTCGATGTAGAAAGTGCTTCCAGAGCACATGCCACGGCTGTTTGCCTGCTTCAGTGAGGACCCGGCATAGCTGAAGAGCTGTGGTCCTGCGGCTGCAGCTCTGGTGCTGCTGCCTTCTTCCAAACCATCTCCCTCTCCACCCACCACTCAGTCCGATTCCTCAACTTTGCCTTGTTCAGGGCTCCTAGCTATTCATATATAAATAAATCACTGTTTTTCCAGGTCTTTGTTGTAAGAGGGATATAGGAAGCATCTGACTACACCGCCATCTTGTTCCCACCTCCCATCTTCACTTCTAAGGAGCATTCTGGCTGTACTTCTTCCAAGACAGATTTGTTTGTTCTTCTGGCAGTCCATGGTATATTCAGTATTCTTCACCAACACCATGATTCAAAGGCATCAATTCTTGTTCGGTCTTCCTTATTCATTGTTCAGCTTTCACATGCATATGAGGCAATTGAAAATATCATGGTATGGATTACCTAGGGACTCCAAATATTCTTTAAACAGCAGATAATTCCATTTCTTAGCATTTGACACATTTTATTTTGTTTATTTGTTTGGACTAAGAAATAATCTGTTTGCTTTCTAGCATAGTCTAGGTACCGAATAGAGTGCCTGGCACTCATTAAAATAAACAACTGAGGAATAATTTTCTTAAGTGCTTGTTTAGTATGGGTACTGAATATCTTGAGTTAACAAATAAAGTTTGATATATAATTTCTTTACATCTACTGTGGACCAGGAACCTAGGAAGTCATGGAGGATGTAAAGATAAATTAGATGCACTTTTTTACACATATTAATGCAACTAAAAATTTTTTTTTTTTTGTATTAGTGTTATTGCAGTCATAATATTGTCGTGTGAACGGAGTCAGATAACACTTCTTTCCGTGATTTATCCTGACAAAGGTATGGTAGTTTATGCAAAAGAACATCGATGGTCACAATAAAGGGTTAGAATCTGAGTATTAATATTGTGTAGTTTTCTTGTATTTAATGTATAATTGTGTTTCTGTTTTATGATATCAAAGAGATACAAGCATAAGGTAATTATATTAGTTTTTGCTTTAAATATTTAAACAACATTATAGTAAAATATTTTAATCAATAAAAGAAGTGCACAAATAACACTGTAATAGAATGCTTTAAAATAGTCAACTGTTAGGGGAAAAATGAGAAGTAAAGTAGGCGAAGAAAGCAGAGGAGAAAGGATACAGCAAAACGGAAGAGGGCAATAAAAAAGAAAAATTGTTATTTAAATAGATGTTGTGGATAAATGTCTTACTGTTCTCAGTAAATGTCTTATCTGTTCCCCTCGCCTTAAAAGAGTGTTATTCCAGCTTGACCATTGCTATGTGGTTAGTAGTGCTTTCCTAGGCAGCAGGCTCCTGGGTGGTGAAAACAGTTTGCACTCAACTACTAACCAAAAGCTTGGCAGTTCAAATTCACCGGGGTCTGGTGAAGAAAGTCCTGGTGATCTACTTCTGTTTGATAACAGCCACTGAAAACCATAGAGAGTGCAGTTCTACTCTGACACATGAGGTCACCATGAGTCGGAATTGACTTGAAGGCAATGAGTTTCTTGGGAAACAGTATATTTCTCTGTCTCATTGGCAGCACTGGCCATGCGACTTGCTCGGGCCAACAGAATATAATTGAAACTCATATATATCTACGGCATGTTTTGGCCAGTTTGCTTGCGTTTTCCTTTGCCACAAGAATAGCATGTCCAATATAGGAAGATTTTTTTTAGCCAGAAATGAGAAAACACATGAAGTACAGGTCCAGAAAACCCACAGTCACTAGTGGGAGTGAGAAGTAAGCCATCATTGTTGAAATCCATGAAGATTTTGGGGTTATAACAGCCTTACCTACAAAATGATGATCAAAATAGGCATTATAAATGTATGACTTCATGTGAACAAAAATACCGTTTAAAATTATTTTATAAGCAATGCTGTGTTCCTGTTTTTAAAATGTCATTTATTTCAACGAAAATAAACCATATTAACCTAATGCACATTCTCATGTTGTGCTGTCTAAATGTTGTATACATTTCACACAGAACTAGAGAAGGAATAGTGAAACAAGTTAAAGCAACAACCACCCCAGTGAATCAATTATCTTTTTCCCCAAGAGTCCTTGAAGGAAGTTAGTTTTCCAAAGTAGCTTTGATAAACTGATATTCCACAGACATTACCCCAGGCTTGTAACTAGCTTCCTGAGCTCCAGCTTCCAAAATGTGAAAGACAACAGTGTTTGGACTTCAAAAGATGGATGAAAAAGACACTGGTTTGGGGAACTCAGAGCAGATTAGGTACCTAAATACTGTTAAGTTTCTGTATTTTGGATTGCTCATTAAAACTAATTGCTGCACACTTAGGCACAAAATATATTCTTAGCTAACCTCTGAATTTACCTGAGACTATGTTACTGATTTCACACATTGTAATTTTACTTTACCTGAAGGCTGTTTCTCATAATAAAAGAGCATGATCTGAGAAATTGTCATGTCCCATGAAATCCATTTACATAAATCCCTTTACCCAAATGAGGAATTTAAGAGGAAAGGCACATAAGCTTTGAAGAGTTTCAAAGTTCTTGTTTCTGTTTCTATTCACAAGGGACATTTATTAGGAAAATGCAGAGAGAATGAAAAGAGAAAATAGAAGCCCTGAAATCTAGACTGAATTTTGTTCTTGAGCACTCCACAAGCAGGATTTTCATAAAAGATTTGGAAGTGGCCCAGCACTTATGTGAATGTATGTGAACTTAACACATACAAGAACAGTCAGGTTTTGACTGGGAATTACCTGCAAGCTAATCATTTTCTTTGACCACAATTTCTACTTGTATCTCAGACCTTTCTGATGTCATTTGTCTACTTCCGACCCTACATGAATATAGGTTATAAGTTTCCTAGAAATTGAAGTTGCCTTTGCCATTCATTTATTTTGACCATATATGTGTTTGTGTTTTTGTTCATTAGCTTGTCTGTTTGTTTGTAATTCTGCTCTGGGTGAAGAGAAAAAAAGGCTTACAGTCTAATGAAGAGATATTCAGTGAATACAAAATTATAATAAAATATGGAAAGTATTATTATAGAAGTCAATGTATAGTGCAATGGCACTACAGAAGATAGTGCTGACTTCAACTGGGATGTGGGAGGCAATGCAGGTAATTCTTCCAGAAATCATTAAAATCTGAGTCGAGTCATAGAAGAAAACAGAAGGTAGTAGGCAGAAGGGGAAAGAACATTCCAGGCTTTGAGAGTAGCCCATACAAAGTAATAAAGACATGAGAGGATAAGGGGCTACATGAAAACTGCAAATCACTTCACTGAACTCCAGAAACTAGTACTCTGAACTTGATATTTTTTGTGTGTGAGTCAAATCTTTCCCTTATCAAACTATTTTTCAATTTCCACTGAGGTGCCTTTCTTCACAGACTAATTCCTTTAATATAGGAAGAGATTCATTTGGTTAGTGAACTGGTATTAAAATATGCGCACACGTTTTTCTTTTTGTTCCTTATTATTGGTTTTGTTTTGTTGTTAAGTAGTTCTAAGAGTGACTAGTGTTCAATATGTATGTTTTCTGAAGGTATATTACACTGACAATTTTTAGCTTCCTGTCAGATAACTCGTCTGAAATAAGTTATCTCTGTTTCTTGCATTGACCTTCTAATTTATGCAATCCCTAAACCATGATTTACTTTTTATCATCTTCTACCATGCTATTCCAGCTCCTGTCTCTCCATCAGCTAATTCAAAGCCAACTTTATTATGTCACTTCCATGCTTAAGGAATCTCCCCTCACTCTTTCTTTCTGTCTTGCTTCGTCTCCTGGCTTTCTAGTTCTCCTTTATCTTACCTATCTATTCTCCCCATTTCTATTTCGTTTCCAAATAGACATACTCTTCATTTCATCTCTGTCCACTTGGCTTCCTTCATACCCCTCACCTTGACTTTTTCTCTTTCTTCTCTCCCAGCCAATATTACCTATTTTTTCAAGATTTTTTTAAATTCATTTATCTTCTTAAAAGGTTCCTGTCAAGGCAGAGAACACCATTCCCAGCTGAGGGATTGTTCTCTGAATTCCTATAGAATTTTCAGTCAAAGCCATGAAATTTATTGCTGAATAAGTGGCTATTTTGTATAGATCAGCTATGTCTTTTGAAAGCTGATATTGTCTTTTCAACTAGATTGTAATATTCTTTGGGTCAGGAACTGTGCCCATACTTTTCTGCATTCCACACCATGCCCAGCACTTGACTGAGTGCATAGTCCAAACTCAGCAAATGGTTGTTTCAGGAGCAACAAAAACAGTTTTCTTTTTTTCCCATTTCTACCTTAAAATTTGGATCTCAAGCAATTCTCAAAATGAGTCTCCTTTTAAAGATACATTTTAATCTATCCATTTTATGATACACACATGTGATATTATAGTTTAAGATATTCTCAATTAATCCATTCTATTGGTTTTATGGAGCTGCAACATTAAAGAGAGAAAGAGAGAGAGAATGTTTCATAAAATTACCTAGCCATGAGTACTTCATATGAATATTTTAATTAAAATTATTTTACTCACATTGGAAAAGCAGGTAAACATGGAAAACAACTGTGGTAGATTACATCAATGGCCTCTGTTCTTCAAGTATCCTTGTAACTAACTGTTTTGCCAGACAACTTATAGCTCTCTTTCTTTCTGACTCTGGGCACAGTCACGTGATTTCTTTTGATCACTGAGCTACTAGCAGATTTGACAAAGCAGAAATGTGAAGAGGAATTGTGTGACTGGGCTTTCTCACTCCTGCTTTTTTACTATGCTCGAGAATATTCATGGGCTACACTAATGGGAAATGAAACACATAGAACAGAGCCAAGTCACTCAAGTCACCCCAACCAAGGCCATGCTAGATCAGCCAATAGTCAGCCAACCCCTGGACAGATGAATGAGCTCAGCGAAGATCAGTAGAACACTATAGCCATTTGACCACAGACATAGTCAAGACATGTGACCAAGCCCAGTCAGGATCAACCTGCCCAGACTTGATCAGCTGAATTTTGCAAACTCACTTGTGTGACTTTTAGGGTTTTATTTATTTATTTATATAACATTACTTTGGCAATACTTAAGTGATACACTGAATAAATCATCATCTGAAGCAGGACATATTGAAGAATGAAAGATTGTATGTTTTGAGGTAAATAGGAACCATTCCACATAAATCTGGCTGTATGTTCTCCTTACAATCAACAATTGAGTCCCTTGATAATGAGTATTTCAATAAAAGTAAAAGATGCAATATCTTAGTGATTGATTTCCAGGGAATGGGCAATGGTAAATAAGCATAGCCCATATATGATGCCTGTTGTGATATAACTTGGAATAGGAATCAGAGAATACTCTAAATTTGTGAAATAGGTCAATTGCAAGAAAAGAATAAATGCTTTGAAGAATGGTTAATGACGACTGAATACATGCCTTCAGTGTGAAAGACAATTGGGCAATATATACCCCGTCTGTCAGTTTCTGCTGCCTATTTCTAGGAAAGTATGAACAGTTATGACAGATATTCCATTATAAACCAGAAATTCAGGTTTTATATGAATGTTCAAAAACTTAATGTTAAACATTTATATTAAAAACCAAAAAAAAAAAAAGAAAACACTATAGTCCAGATTAAGCATATCTGAAAGTTAAATCTGATCTGTTGGGTACCATTTTGTGATCTTACCTAGAGAAATGGATGGTAAAATTGTCTCTAGACATGGACTTCTAAAAACTGATAGATTTCTCTGAGGTGTTGGTTGGAGACATAGGTAATGAATTCAAAATAATACCTTCTATTGAGTTTCTGTCATGTGGCAATTCTGGGTTTTTGATTAACACAGTTACCAAAGAGTATAGGCATCAAATACCCAGGTATAAAGTGTGGCTTTCTGTATTAGTTACCCGTCACTGTGTGACAATATTACCAAAAAATTACTCATTTAAAACAACTCACATTTATTATATCACAGTTTCTGTGAGTTCTGAGTCCTGACACTGCTTAGTTAGGTCATCTGCAGTGCTACAATCAAGGTTTTGGTTGGGGCTGTGGTCTCATTTGGGGTTTCACTGGGGAAGGATCCACTTTCAATCTTCCTCAGATTGTTGGCAGAATTCATTTCCTTGTGCGTGTAGGACTGAGGGCTTCAGTTTCTTGCTGGCTATAAACCACAGGCTGCCCTCAGCTTCTGCAGACTGTCCCCAGTTCCTTACCACATGGAGTTTCCCAAAATGGCTGCTTGTTTCTCCAAGTCTAACAAAGGAGAGAGAGACTCCAGGAAAACAGATGCTATAATATTATGTATATAGTCATGTATTCTTAATTATGTACATCATCATTGTTATTGATTGAATTGTGTACCCAAAAAAAATGAGTGTCAACTTGGCTAGTCCATGATTCCCAGTATTGTGTGATTGTCCACCATTTTGTCATCTGATGTGATTTTCCTATGTGTTGCAAATCCTACCTCCATGATGTTAATGAGGTGGGATTAGTGGCAGTTATGTTAATGAGGCAGGATTCAATCTACAAGATTAGGTTGTGTTAAGTCAATCTCTTTTGAGATATAAAAGACAGTAGCAAGCAGAGAGACATGGGGATCTCATTACCACCAGGCAAGAAGAGCCAGGAGCGCATGTCCTTTGGACCTGGGGTTCCTGCACTGAGAAGCTACTAGACCAGGGGAAGACTGATGACAAGGACCTTCCATCAGAATATGTTATTAGAAGGGACCAGTCCCTGGAAAAGACATCATGCTTGGTAAAGTAGAGGGTCATCGAAAAAGAGGAAGGCCCTCAATAACATGGACTGACATAATGACTGCAACAATTGGCTCAAACATAGCAACAATTGTGAGGAAGGCCCAGGACCAGGCAGTGTTTCCTTCTGTTGTATATAGGGACACTATGTGTAGGAACTACCTTGATGACAATGAACAACATAATAACAACACATATATACAAATATGTATATCCTTTTGCTCAGTAACAAACCCTAATATTTCAGTAGTTTACAAATATACATTTCTTATTTATATACATATGAACTGCTTAGGTTGGTCTAGCTTGTGCTGGTCCCTCAGGTTGGGGCTGGGCTGGGCTGGGCTTGGATCCATGGGCATTCTGTATTCAGAACTGTTATGGATTGAGTTGTGTCCCCTAAAACTGTGTGTCAATTGGCTAGGCCATGATTCCCAGTATTGTGTGATTGTCCATCATTTTGTCATCTGATGTGATTTTCCTATGTGTTGTAAATCCTGCCTCTATGATGTTAATGAAGCAGGATTAGAGGTAAATATGTTAATGAGGGAGGGCTCAATATATAAGATTAGGTTGTATCTTGAGTTCCTGTTTTAAGGTATAAAAGAGAGAAGTGAGCAGAGAGACAGAGGACCTCCTACCACCAAGAAAGAAGAGCCAGAAGCACGTGTCCTTTGGACTGGGGTCCCTGTACTGAGAAGCTCCTAGACCAGGGGAAGATTGATGACAAGGACCTTTCCCCAGAGCCAACAGAGAAAGAAAGCCTTCTTCTGGAGCTAGCACCCTGAATTCAGACTTCTAGCCTCCTAGACTGTGACAGAATAAGCCTCTGCTTTTTAAAGCCATCCACTTGTGGTATTTCTGTTATAGCAGCACTAGATAACTAAGACAATCTCCTTTGCCATATTCTGCTGGAAACCCTGGTGGCATAGTGTTTAAGTGCTACGGCTGCTAACTAAAAGGTTAGCAGTTCAAATCCACCAGGCGCTTCTTGGAAACTCTATGGGGCAGTTCTACTCTGTCCTATAGGGCCATTAAGAGTCAGAATAGATGGCAACGGGTTTGTTTTTTTGTTTTGTTTTGGTTTTGTTTGGTTTATTGGCTAAAATTTCCCTAGGTGGCACAAAAGGTTTGTGCTTGACTCTTAACCTACAGGTTGACGGTTCAAACCCACCTATCCGTACTGTGGGAAGAAAGACCCAGTGATCTTCTGCTAAGATTATAGGCAAGAAAACCCTATGGAGCAGTTCTACTCTGTAATGCATGGGGTCGTCTTGAGTTGGAATCAACTCCACTGAAACGAACAACAACAACTGGCTAAAAACAAGTCACAGGTCATGCCCATACTCTTATTCAAGTTGAGGGCACTACATGAGGATTTGAACATAAGGAGGCAAGCACTACGGGTGCCACCCTAGAGTCTTCCACCACACTTCCCCAGATAAGAATAAGGCTTACTAAGGTAATGTATCCTCTTTTAAACACACACACACACACACACAAAAAAACTCACACACCCCAAACCAGATTTTTATTACTTAATAGCACCATAATCTAGAAGAAAATAAAGGTATGTGAGCAGATAGTTCAACATGTGGACATTCACACATCTGGCCCTCCATACACTGCTTGCTACAGATTAACTTGTTCAGGTTTCACCATGAAACTTTGTGTCGATCCTAGATTCTAGATCACGTACTGCGACGTACGCATATTTTCATTTCAAGGAGAATTTGACTATATTTAGAATCCATGTAAATCTGTCGCTTTACCAGTTAAATTGCTTTTATAAGACTTCTTAAAAAGATGAATTTGTATATAATATTATCTGCTGGAGAAACTAAAGGACAAAAAGCTATCTAGTTTTGTCCTGGCCACCAGGTGGTCCCACACAATATAGCTAGTGACCAGGGAATGATGAGAGTCCAATGTCTGCCTTGTTGACCAGCCATGATTTTGAAAATTAGATATAAAATGGGTGAAATATTTAAATGGTAGTCTACATTGCAGAACATATTGAAACTGTCTTGCCTGCTAATTAACCCCTGATGGAAGCAGCCACTTAGCTCCCATTGAATAATTGCATTAATTGTTGTCTGCTGGAATGCATCACAATGTGGTCTATTGGTTCCTGTGTTCTAATAATTTCTTCTACTGCAAAATTAACCTTCCATCCCATCGTTCATTTATAAGCTGAAAACTCATTACTTTAAAAAATTTAGTGGAAACATACAAACCTCTTTGGGAATTACCTGACTCTGTGAAAAACTAAACCAAAATACATAGGTAATAAAAGCAAGCTTTGTTGCTATAGAAAAATTGCTTGGCTAAGAATTTTGGTGTATTATTGTTTTTCAGTGAACCAATTATAGAGACTAAAATTGGAATCTAAGTGAATAGTTATTTCATGTTTCTGTAAGCGAACAAAAGAGTTCTCCATTCCAAAGTCACTTGACATAAACCTTATACATTCCAGACTTCTGAAACTTTCCACCTACTTATATCGCCCCCACTTACACCTATCGTTAATTCATCAATAACTCTCAGGGTTGCAACTGCTGAATGGAAAAACAGCCAAGGTTCTCCCATTTAATAAATCTCAAAGTGCTTGTGGTTCTTAAAAAGACTACACATATTTTTATTTGCAGTTTTGAAATTATTGAAATAATTTAGAAACAGATACTCTTAACTGGTGAGTGATTTAGTCTGGAGTTAGAATTAATATTCCACATTTTCTCAGTTTTTGGCCAGAGAACTGTTTACTAAAAATACTTCAAGCAAGAGAAATTAATACGCTTTTTATGTTGACTTTCCACCTTAATATTAAAGAAAGAACATTTATTGAGGAAAATATTATTTCACATTTAGTCTAAATAGCTTTGTATATTAAAAATCTCACAGAGAAGAGAATATTGAATTTTAAAGCTGTAGAGGTTTGTTTTATTTTAGGATGTATTGGGTAATTCATATCATAAAGATTGAGTTATTAATTTATTCATTTAAACTGCCCAAAGATTGAAGGTTCAAAAATAGAAATAAAGCAAATTACTATAGACTGACAGATGGAAATGGAAATTGATTTAAAAATCAAAATTTATTTTAAATCATATCAATTCATAATCCTGTAGGTGGACAATATAATTCTATTTGAACAATAAACAAGAAATATTCTTTGGCTAGAGGAAATTATAAGAAGTCATGGAATAGAAAAAAAATCCTTTGAAAAGACAGAATAAGGTGCTTGATTTCATTATGAACTTTGTGAAGACATGAACAAATAGAGTTGAAAAAGGCATTAGAAAGGAAAGGGAGTAACAAAAAAGTATATCAACTGAAATTGTTCTGTTACAAGTTGAAGAAGATAAGGAATGAAAAGAAAGTGGTGGGAGACTAGGGCATCTAGGAAAATTTCTACGATGGGCTGTTATTAAAAAAAAAAAAAAGAAGAAGAAGTATAGAAGAAAATAACTACTTATACCCCAGGGTGCAGGCCCTTGCTGATACATGCCTTTTCCCTAGGGAACTGTCGAAGCTCTCTTGCTCTAACTATAACTGTTAATTAAAAGCTTTTTCTCCCCATCGAGTTGCCTCTAAGTTTTTACAACCTCTGCTGCAGCACTGAGACAGCCTGCTCAACTTCATTGTTGGGAGCCCAGGTAGATACGATAGCCATTTAGGTGGCTACATTTGCATACTTTCAATATTAGCTTCTCTAGTGTGAGATTTTTCACCATATCACCTGGCAAACATGAGCTCTGGAAATTTAATGTCAGGAAGTAAGTGAAAATTTGGCAGGAACAGACTTAGTAGACCCCTCCATGCAGTGAGTTCTCCAGAGCTTTTGTTCATAATAGAAAAAAAGAGTATTCTCAATAAACAAGGCAGTATAGGGTTGTTTTTTTTGTTTTGTTTTGTTTTCATTTATTTGTTTGGTTTTTGTTTTGTAAAATTAGCCTGGCAATAAATATCCATAATTCTCAAATCATCTACCATCATGATTGAAATATATATATATACATGGAGCCATATACGGAGCTCTTAACCACCGTGCTACCAGGGCTCCAAAATGTATGTATATATGAAAACAATATATCTAGAGAGACAGAGAGAGAGAGAAAGAGCACCCTGGTGGCGCATTGGCTAACAGCTAGGTTGCTAAACAAAAGTTGACAGTTCAAATCCACCAGCCACTCCTTGGAAACCCTATGGGGCAGTTCTACTCTGTCCTTGTGTAGTTGCCATGAATAGGAATTGACTCAATGGCAACGGGTTTGGTTTTAGTTCATATAATATTAAAAAAAAAATGATTTCCCATATCATTCCTAGAGACAACATACATGTGTGTTAAGTTTTTCACACTCAATCTGACAGTTTGGGATGTGTGTCTTTAACACATTTACATTTATCATAGCATCAGATATACTTTGTCTTAATTATATCATCTTATTTTTTCTTGTTTGATTCCTTAGTTTTCTACCAATTTTTATAATTAGTTACTCATTTTTTTTCCTTTAGAAATTTAGGAGATACAAGTTCTATTCTTATTTATACTAATGCTCTTTTTTTCTGTTTGTGTACATACTAAAATAACAAACATATTAACTCTTTACTGTGTGCTGGGCAGTAGAGAAAATGTTTAGCTCACAGCACCTGCTCCATTTCCTACACTAATACAAAAACACAGGAGCTTCTGTTTTCCCTACTTTGTAAATTCAGGACCTCTGATGCTAAGTTGTTATTGTTAGTTGGCATCAAGTTTATTCCAAATCACGGTGATCATATGTGTGCAGAGTAGAACTATTCTATAGAGTTTTCAAGGCTGTGACCTTTTGGAAGCAGATTGCCAGGCCTATCCTCTGAGGCACCTCTGGGTGGGTTCATACCACCCCCTTTTGGCTAGTAGTGGAGCGCTTAACCATTTGCACCACCCAGGTACTCCGGGATACTAAGTAACCTGACCAAATTCAGAAAGTTATAAGAATGGCAGTAAGAGTGGAATTCAGGTCTTGTGGATATGAGAGCTTGTGTTCTTCACATTATGGTGCAATATGTCCCTTGAATTCTCAGTGTTGAGTGAAGAAGAGGCTAGCAGAGGAGATTGAGAACGCATAGCTGGAAATATCGAAAGAAACGAGGTTGGAATGTCTTTTCACTCGTAACTTGAAATAGTATTTTATTATGTGTTTGACAAATATATTTTAAATATTTTCTCCTTTTTTAATTTACTTTCACTTTACTTCATGGTGTTTTCTTTCATTACAATTACAGTAACACTCGACCACTTTATCCTTACTTTTAACTTTTCTAATATTTAATAATATAAAATGATATTTCACATCATATTACTTTTAAATATCACCTATACTTTCCTTTCTATTATTTTTTTTATTTTAATATAAAATATTGAATCTCCTTTGCATTTACACCTGCTCTTCACTTGACTATCTCGTTATCTGACATTTCCCATTTATGACAATAGTAGAAAATCTACTATCCGACTATTTGGGCATTAAGGAGGCGATGGGCATGGCATCAATGGCTGCGAAGCATCCGCTCCCTTGAGGGGGGTCTTTGGGTGGCTTCCAAAAGCTAGCTGCCAGGCCCTGCGCCCTCTGTTCCCTCATGCCACTAGGGGTCCGCGTCTAGCTGCTGTGCGGGGTGCACTGCTCCGTGGCCACGGACTCTGGGCGTGGCCATGGACTAGGAAAGGAACCTGTTCTGGGTTCCCAGCTCCTATTTGGCCGGCGGCTCTGCAGCTGAAAATTGAAGTGGAGCGGGAAGGGAGTAAAGAAAGAGACATCAGAGAGGTATTTAGAAGAAATGCCTGCGAGTTGAATGACATCCCAAAGTGAGCCGAAATGGGCCTGAAGCCTGTGTCTTGGTGATGCTGGGTGCGTGGCCAGGCTCCCAGCACCCTAGTAGGAAGCCCAGGAGGGCAGAGCAGGCTCTGGGATCTTGAATGCAGGGCTTGCAGGAGTGGGAGTGGAGCCCTGGAGGCGGCTACCTGAGGGGAGCTCTGACCCAGCACAGGAGGAAGGTGAAGTGGTTAAGCCGTGGGCTCTCCAGTCACACAGTCGGGCTTTATCCAGCTTTGTATCCTCCAAGCCTCTTTCCCCTCACAGGAATGAATAGTCCATAACTGGACTTGTCACAATGATGAGCACATCAGTAAATCTTAGCTGTTATTATTTCCATGATCATATTTTCTAAATAAAAAAAAAAATATTGGACAAACCGATGGTCTGACAAAAAAAAAAAAAAAAAAAGCCTCCATTTTCACATAATGCCGATTTTTGCAGAACAACCTGGGTTTTGGAACCTAACAATGTCCATAAGTGAGGAGTGGGTGTATTTTACTACATGATGTAAGATAGAAATTTAATTTAAAAATTGCCATCTAATTTTCCCAAAATAGTTTGTCTAATAAATAACCATGTTTTAATTTTTTGTGATGTCAGATGCAAGGAAATGCTAATAGGCCAGTACTGTTGGAGTATAAGAGATGAGACCTCAAGACCACTAAAATTTAGAGTCAGAAAGAAGAGTGGGATCTTGAAAAGAAGAATGTGAAGGAGCAGTATCAGGGAACTGCCAAAGAACCAGTCTCCAGTGCTGCTGAGAAGTATATCTGATCTAGCAGCTTACCAAGGATGGAAAGAAGCGTGATTCTTTGTGTTTCTCTGCTCTGCTGTCCTCAATGTGAACTTCATCTTAAGGCTGGCTCTGCTTCTGACAGTGGAAAATGGGGTTACATGAATTCATATCCCTTAAAAGGAAAAATTCTTTCTTTTTTTTCCTCAGTATGAGGAAAACATTTCCCCAAAGTCTCCCACAAACATCTTCTTATGTTTCATTCGCTACAATTTGTTCATCTGCTCATTTCTCATTGGCAACCAAACAAACCAAACTCGTTGCCGTCTAGTTGATTCTAACTCAGAGCAACCCCATGCATTTCAGAGTGGAACCGCTCCATAGGATTTTTGTGGCTGTAATCTTTATGGAAGCAGATTTCCAGGGCTTTCTTTCATGGTACTGCTAGGTGGATTTGAGCTGTCAACATTTAGGTTAGTAGTGAAACACAAACGCTTCACCCAGGGACTGTTCCATGGCAGAACCCATTGCTACTCAGTTGATTCTGACTTATAGCGACCCTATAGGGAAGAATAGAACTACCCCATAAAATTTCCAAAGCTGTAAATCTTCACTGAAGCAGGCTGCCACATCTTTCTCATGTGGTGCAGCTGGTGGGTTTGAACTGCCAACTTTTCGGTTAGCAGCTGACTGCTTTAACTACTGTCCTACCAGGGTTCCTACTACATGTCAAGGGAGGTGTCTTAGGCTGGGTTCTCTAGAGAAGAAAACCAGTAAAGTGTATAAATATATATAGATAGGTAGATAAATTTATATCAAGGAAATAGCTCACACAATTGTAGAGGCTAAAATGTCCCAAGTCCACAGATCAGGGTAGAGGCCTCTCCCAGTTCACATAGCCACAGAAGCTGGAGAATCCAAGGTCGACAGGTCGGAGAGGGGCTCCCACTCACAGGCTGTGAATGTCAATGAATTCCAAGATCAGCAGACAAGACTGCAAGGTTTCTCCTAATTCACGTAGCTGCAGGGGCTGGCAAACCCAAGGTCAGCAGGTCGGGGAACCAGACTCTTGCTCGTAGGCTAAGAAGTTCAAAGAATTCCAAGATCAACAGGTAAGCTGCTAGCTCAAGTCCCACGAACCAGAGGTGAGAAAACAAGAGGCAGCTGCTGAGTCTGGAGCAAGCCAAAAACCTTGGCAAGGCGTGCAGGCAGAAAGTAACCGGCAGAAGGCAGAGAGATAAAAACTGAGAGGGTGGTGAGCTGCCACAGGCCCCGCCTCCACCAGTACCACTCAGCAGATTCCATCATGGGGGCGATCACAACATTATACAACTGCTAAAACACTGAGAATAATGGTCTAGCCAAATTGACATACAATCTTAACCATCACAGGAGGTATAATTACACTTAGACAATTATGATGGCACTGAGGGTAAGATCAGCATTTCTTGAGGTGCATGGCTGGGTGGTAAAAGATTATGAGTCTAGAAAAACTAGGATTCTGTTAGGAAGGAAGGAGAGAATAAAAAGATGCTAAATAGGTAACTAACAAGCACCACAAAATTAAAGCAAATTGAGGACTGAAAGTTTCTGTTTCACTCAGCAACCAGAGGGTCATCTGTTAACATTGCAAGCTTCAGTCAAGTGGCCCATGAGGGAGCCAGACAGAAATGGATGGAAGAATGAATGGAAAGAGAGAAATTAGAGCCTATGAATTAAGAACATTTTTAAAAAGTTTTGCTGTAAAGTAGAACAGGCATCTATAGCGTGGTAGTTACTGAAAATGTGAAATCCAAGAAATGTATCTTCTTTTAATCTGTTGTCTTGAGAGAGAAAATTATAAAATATTTTTGAAAACTAATACAAGGATGCAATAGTGATGTAGAAATGGAAGAAAGGGGGAATAGGAGGAACAACCAGTGGGGTCAGGAAGACAATATGAGGTGCGATCTCAATCATACATGTTAGATGTGGCCTCTGAAAAGATGTAAGACGCCTTCTACTGCAGTGTGATGGAGAGTATGGATTGAGATGAAGGACTATTTTGAATCAATGTAAGAACATTGATTTAGTGTGTGAATGTTACTCTGTGATGTGTAAGCTATGATGGTCAGTTGAGATTGAAAGAGGGGAAAGAGGTCAGAGATTTGAGAAAAGTGGAGAAAGGGTCAAATGGTCAATGGAAGTGTTAAAAAAAAAATGCTTGCCAGGGAAAGCGGATAAGAAACCCAGGTGGTGTAGATTGTCCAGTTGGGATTTTATGCTATGATTTTCCCTTCTTTTGAGCGTTTGGTTTTCTTTTTTTCCCCCCATTTTCAATAAGTAAGGCTATGTTGTCAAGAAGACACACTGTGTGTGTGTGTATGTGTGTGCATGTGCAGGTGCCTGTGTGTTTAATAATAGTGCATACATGTACCATTTTGTGATTTCTAAATCCCAGAGAATATTGCTCACTTTCCTAGAGAAGCTTGTCAACTAGTCCAGATTAAAATTTTTTCTTCAGAATTCCTCCTCAAAACTTTCAATATCAGAGTGGAAGTTTGAAACATTGAAATTTCATTATTTTGTGAATATTTGTTTTTTTATCTTAAAAAGTATGATTTTTATTTTTCTAGGTACAGGTTCATATTACCTGGCACAGAATGTGCCTTTTCACTCTGCTTATGGTATATTGCTCTTTCTTTAATCTAGAAAAACTTTATGATATCTACTTTATTTCAATTTATTTTAGTCTGTCAGTTATTAATATGACTTAGCTCTGATACATGTTATTGTGGGAGAAGTCATGTTGAAATGAGAAAAAGCCAGAGGAGTGTAGTTCAAGCCTAGCTTTTTTTCTTATATATAACTAAAGTCACCCAGTAGTATTATGGAAGAAAAGGTCTGGTGATCTACTTCTGTTAAGATAGCAGACAAGAAAACCCTATGGAGCCGTTCTAATCTGTAACACATGGGTTCATCATGGGTTGCAATTGACTCGATGGCAACTAATGACAACAACATGCTCTAAACCAGTGGTTCTCAAAATTTGGTGTGTATCAGAATCACTTGGAGGACTTCTTAAAACACAATTGCTGGATCCCATCCACACTTTGGAGGGCTTGTTGAAACAAAATTGCTGGGTCTCATCAATGCTCTCTGATTCAGTAGTGTTCATGAGAAGCCCCAGTGGTGCAGGGGTTAAGCACTCGGCTGCTAACCGAAAGATTGGCAGTTTGAACCTACCAGTGACTCTGCAAGAGAAAGGTATGGCAGTCTGCTTCCATAAAGATTTACAGCCTAGAAAACCCTATGGAGCAATTCGACTCTTCCTATATGGCCACTGTGAGTCGGAAGTGACTCAACAACAACGGGTTTTCTTTTCTTTCTTTTTTTTGGTGTTTGGTGAGGTTTCAGGTGGAGGCTGAGAATTTGCATTTCTAACAAGTTCCCATGAGGTACTTAGCCTGAGGGTTGGGGACCATACTTTGCGAACAAGAGCTCTAAACCCTTAAACTGTCTTGCTTCATCAGATCAAATCAGAGCACAATAGCAAGGGAGGAATTATGTTGGCAGCATTAAAATAAATTCTACCAAATAAGTTCCAAAGGAATGATTATTCCTTTTGGATTTGGGAGGTGGTTATTTGGGGGAAGCTTTGCAAAAATGGTAAGATTTGAGCTAAACCTTGAGGAATATGAATTGTTTTCTAATGTTGCAGATTATTTGATGCTTGGGATGGTCTGCCTGGGGAAGTTTATGGTGATGTTGAAGAAGAGATGGAATGAACCACTAACATGGATGTTATTTGTTGAGTGGAGTCGTATATTAGATATGTTGGACCAAACATAATTTGGGACCCCTTTCAATGTTGTTTTGCGCTGTTTTAAAGAAACAAGGAGAACCTAAGAGTTAAGCAAATGGACATTGAAGTCAAGTCAGGGTTCAAATCCAAACTCCACCACTCATTGGTTGTGTAAGTTGTTCTCAATCTCTTCTTCCTTTTCCAAGAAAGAAGTTTAAGTTGACTAATAGGACTGTTGTGTGAATTAAATGAAAAAGTGTGTATATGTTTCTTATCTCATAGTAGCATTTAATGCATTCTAGTGTCATTATTATTATTAAAATGTATTCACTCTTGTCTAATTTCCCTGAAGTAGTTCTCTTTTTCTTGCCTACTATCTGTATTTAATTCACAAAGGTAATCTATAATTCCTCGTAATATGTTAAGGATATAGAAATTTGATATAACTGGTGTTACTGAATTGTACATATGAAAGATGTTGAATTATCAAATTTTATGATATCTGTACTTTTACAATAATTGAAAAAAGATATTCTGGAAAAAGAGAATTGTTTATGTTTTGTTCATTTGTGATTTATTCCCTCCTGCTTGTTCGAGAGATTGGATATGTCAGAACCAATTCTTTTGAGTCAGAACACTATTGCTTTGTGGGTGGCCCCCAGTTCAGAAAGAACATCTCCAGAGCAAAGGGCAATTTTGTTTTTACACTAGTCCAGCACTCATTTCTCTTTCTTCCTCTTTTTTACTTATTTAATTTCTGCCTTGTTTGCTGCCAAAGGCATCCTAAGTAATAACACCCTATGCTGGGCCTGTGACCAGCAGGAACAGTATCAATGCTGCAAACACATTCTAACAGTTGAATAGGCAGCTTGCAGGTCGTAGTGACTTTCAGTCACAATTTGTGTGAGGTTCAATGCCATGCTTCAGCTCTCTAGACAGTTACCAATTTTCCCTGCTCTCTCACTCTGTTACCGATTTAACTCTCCCACCAAAATTCCCTTTTATTCCCTCACTTTTGCTCTTGTTCTCTTTTTTAATACAATTACAGTGGCTTTGGTCAGGACCTGAATGGAAGTTGGGTGTAGCACAAGGCAAAATGAAGTTATTCTTACAGTACCACCTGCATCTGCAGGCATTTGGATTGGAAAAGGGTTTGAACATTCTGCAGGCTTGCATTTTTATCATACAAATGCAACGTTTTACTCTGTTTTTTAAAGCACCTGGTCTTAAGGCACTTACTACTCAATAAAGAAAGAGGCAAAAGGATGATGCAGGAAACTTACTTGTTTCTGAGATTTGTAACAAACATCCCCTTTTTACCCACCACCACCTATAACAAGAGTCTCTTTCTTATATCCCCTCTATGACTAAGATAATCCCAAATATAAAACAAACAACACCCAAATAAAGATGAATAAATACACTTTGATTATAGTAAGGAAAACAAAAAGTAACACTGGGTGGGACAAATGATTAAGCACTCCACTACTAGCCAATAGGTTGGCTAATTGAACCCTCTCAGAGGCCCCTCAAAAAATAGGACGATCTGCTTCCAAAGGGCCACAGCTATGAAAACCCTGTGGAGTGTAATTCTACTCTGACATACATGGAGTTGCCGTGAGTCAAAATTGACTCAAGGCAATCAACAACAACAAGGGGAAAAAACATTCATTCAAGAATTTATCCAAAAAATAATTACTACTTATTGGGCATCTACGGTGTATTTATTTAAATGCTAATCTCCTCACACCAAACCCTGCAAGTTTGTGTGTTATTCACATTTCTCAGATAAGGAAACAAAGGCTTAAGTAGGTTAAGTGACTTGCCACAATTACACCACTATGAAGCAGAGGAGGTAGGAGTCCATCTTAGACTCCTGGGTGGGTTATCTGTAGCTTCTGCTCTAGTTAGAACCCACTGATACTAACCTGACATCAATGTTTCTGGCTACATTACATATTAAGTTTTGCCTAATCAAAGAGCTTTCTAAGCAGGGCAAAGATGTGAACAATATGAACCCACTATACTTGTCTTGGTATCTGCCCCTTTAACTCACACTCCTGTCTGGTCTGACTGGAAGAAGGTAGGCCTAGATGAGATTATTGGATCCCACGTGACAGTGCAAGTAAGTTAAGGGGGCAAACATCCATTACAGCTTCCTTCCTTATGCTTCCAACAGAGCCCAGAATATCCAAGTCAATTTTAACCTGCTTCCAGCTGAGGTAATGTGCCTCCGACAGTTAAGTGGAAACATATATTTTTGTTCATTTAAGGGCAGATGCCTTAGTGTGTGTGTGTGAGTGTGTGTGTGTATTTCTCAGTTATGTTGTCTCTATAATGAATTTATATTCTTGTCAACCAGACTTTCAGTTATATTCTACCCCAAATCTTGGTACCCAATTTGAGGATACTCAATATTTGAACATAAAATATTCTATGCCTTGTATGTTACCTTGAAAATTGTTATTAAATAATTTTTATCACGACAGCATTGGATTGTGTCCTATCATTTATTGTCTCTAAATATGTTGTTGTTAAGTGCTGTCGAGTTGGTTCTGACTCATAGCAACCCCAGGTACAACAGAATGAAACACTGCCCAGTCCTATGCCATCCTCCCAGTCGTTGTTATGTTCGAGCCCATTGTTATAGTCGCTGTGTCAATCCATCTCATCATGGGTCTTCCTCTTTTTTGCTGACTCTCTACTTTACAAAACATGATGCCCTTCTCAGTCCTTCCTGAAAACATGCCCAAGACAGATGGATAACTTCTTTCAAGACAGACTTTTTTATTCTTTTGGAAGTCCATGGTGTATTCAATATACTTTGACAACACCATAATTCAAATGCATCAATTCTTCTCTGGTCTTTCTTATTAATGTTCCAGATTTTGAATGCATATGAGACGATTGAAAATATCACGGCCTGTTAGACTTAGCTAAACACCCTGTGGGATGAAGTTCTCAGGCTCGAAGGCAAAGGGCCATAGACTCAGGGGACATCTATGTCAATTGACATAACATAGTTTTTAAAGACAATGTTTTACATCCTACTTCGGTGAGTAGGGAAACACTGGTGGTACAGTGGTTAAGAGTTTGGCTGCTAAAGAAAAGATTGGCAGTTAGAATCAACCAGATGTTCCTTGGAAACCCTATGGGTCCGTTCTACTCTATCCTAAGAGTCACCATGAGTCAGAATCAACTCCATGGCAATGAGTTGGTGAGTAGCATCTGAGGTTTTAAAAGCATTCGAGCAGCCATCTAAGGTACAACGATCAGTCTTTTCTAGTCTAGAGCAAAGGAAAGTGAAAAAAATTGAAGACCCAAGGGAGTAATTAGTCTAAAGGACTAATGGACCACATGAACCACAGCCTACACAACCCCGAGACCAGAGGAACTAGATGGTGCCCAGCTACCACTACTGACCGCTCTAACTGGGATTACAACAGAAGGTCCCAGACAGAGTGGGAGAAAAACACAGAACAAAAGACAAAATTCACTAAAAAGACTAGACTTATGGGTGTGACAGAGACTGGAGGAACCCCCGAGACTATGGCTCAAGGACACCCTTCTAACTCAGAACTAAAGCCACTCCCAAAGCTTGCCTTTCAGCCAAAGATTAGGCAGATCTATAAAACAAACAAAGGAGCCCTGGTATCACAGTGGTTAAGAGTCTGGCTGCTAACCAAAAGGTGAGCAGTTCAAATCCACCAGCTGCTCCTTGGAAACCCTATAGGGCAGTTCTACTCTGTCCTATAGGGGTCACTATGACTTGACCACAACAAGTTATAAAACAAACGTTAACACATATAAGGAACCTGCTTCTTAGGCTGATCAAGTATAGAGACCAAATGGGCAACACCAGCCCAAAAACAAAGATGAGAAAGCAGGAAGGGTCAGGAAAACTGGGCGAATGGAAGCAAGAAACATGGGATGGGATGGAAAGGGAAATGTGGAGACTACTGACAATGCAGGGATTGCAACCAATGTCACAAAACAATTCGTGTATAAATTTTTGAATGAGAAACTAAATTCGCTATGTGTCTTAGTTATCTAGGGCTGGTATAACAGAAATACCATAAGTAGATGGCTTTAACAAAGTTAACTTTATTCTCTCACAGTCTAGGAGGTTAGAAGTCTGAATTCAGGGTGCCAGCTCCATGAGAAGGCTTTCTCTCTCTGTTGGCTCTGGGGGAAAGTCCTTGTCATCAATCTTCCCAGGTCCAGGAGCTTCTCAGGGCAGGGACCCCAGGGTCTAAGGGACACACTCTTCACCTGGCTCTTGTTTCTTGGTGCTGTGAGGTCCCCATGTCTTTCTGCTCCCTTCTTCTATATCTCAAAAAAGATTGCCTTAAGGACATAACCTAATCCTGTCAATTGAGTTAAGCCTCATTAACATAACTGCCTCTAATCCCGCCTCATTAACATCATAGAGGTAGGATTTACAACACATATGATAATCACCTCAGATGACAAAATCGTGGACAATCACACCATGGCCTAGCCAAGCTGACACATATTTTTGGGGCCACAATTCAACCCATGACACTATGTAAACTTTCATCTAAACCACAATAAAAATAAATAAATAATAATGACTTGGATTAGGCATACCTTAGTCCTCTAAGTGATATCTTTGCTTTTCAACACTTTAAGGAGGCCTTTTGCAACAGACTTACCAATAAAAACATCTATTAATAATCAGAACATGGAACATACAAAGTATGAATCTAGAAAAATTGGAAGTCGTCAGAAATGAAATGGAATGCATAAAGATCAATATCCTAGGCATTAGTGAGCTGACATTGACTGATATTGGTCATTTTCAATCAGATGATCACATGGTCGGCTATGCGGGGAATGACAAATTGAAAAGAAATGACATGCATTCATTGTTAAAAATAACATTTCAAGATCTATCCTGAAGTACAGTGCTGTCAGTGATAGGATAATATCCATATGCCTACCAGGAAGACCAGTTAATATGACTATTCAAATTTACACACCAACCACTAATGTCAAAGATGAGGAAACTGAAGATTTTTTCCAACTTCTGCAGTCTGAAATTATTTCTGAATATATTATGATTAAAATCTTCTTACCCTGGCCATGGGTGATAGGCAGGTATTGGATTATCACAGCTTTCCTTTTCCTTCTGAAATTTAGCATAATTATAGAAGTTGGTTAGCTCAAACTGTTAAACCTTTGGCTGTTAACTGAAATGTTGGCAGATTGAATTCACCTAGAGGTGCCTCAGAAGAGAGGTCTGCCTACTTATGAGAGGTCAAAGCCATTGAAGACCTTACGGAGTGCAGTTCTATTCTGACACCCAACGGGTCCCCATGAGTTGGAATTGACTCAATGGCAATGGTTGTTTTTTTTGTTTTATTTGTTTGTTTTCTCATATGCATATAAAATGTATTCAATAGAAGTTGAATTCATACAAACATTTTTACTTACAGGACTTTAAGCTTGTTCATGTTTCTTTTGCTATTTGCTTTTACTAAGTAGTGGTGAAACAAAGCCAAAATATGCTATAGATTGTATCAATGTCTGTGGATGATGGAGGGCTCTGGCACTAGATGTATTTTGCTAGTGGACAGTGGAACTGGAGCACCCTAGGGAGACTGAGGCCATTAGGATGCCATATGAATGAGGAAAGGCCAACTAGCTGTTTTCTTTTTATCAGCCTTTCTCCACAGGGTTTCCACCAGAGAATTAAGCCCTGGTGCTCTAAGAAGCATCTATTTTATCTAAGGAATAATCTTTTCTATGCACGTAGAATGGCACTATCTATGTAACAACTTTGGGAGAATTGAGAAATTGGAATCATTTTTTAGATTGGGCAACTTAGATGAAGAATTCTAATTGAAAAAAGCTAAAAGGGCATTTCTATTATTCTCTCTTTCCTAAAAACATGGGAAAGAGATCATCTGAGCAGCAAACAGTGGCCTCCAATTGGGGTAGGTGGAGAGCAGAACACATGAGAAGAGAATTCTTTACTTCCTGTCTCAGCCAGGTTGCTTGAGAACCGTAATCCTGAGGAGCCTTCTCAGTACGTCTTATTCCTGATTGCACCTTTCATCTCCTCTAACAAAGGAGAGAAGGCTTATCAGAACTCTGAGCCTTCTTAACCAAATGCAGTTTCTGTTTTGAAGGAGAAAGAACTGGTGTCCCCAGTTAACAACTCAGAAAAGTACATACTGGGGTGGAAGGCACAATAGACGTCTCAGGCCCCATTGGTCACTGTTAGTGATGCTGGTATTATTGTAAAATAATGTAAGCATATTCAAAGAGCAAAAGGGACTTGCTAAGTAAAAATTCTGCAGCTAAAAATCTCCACACAAAAAACACGAGACTCTTTTTTGCAATTAATGACTAAGATGTACCTAGTATAGGCATTTTTAAATTGTTTACTTTGTATTTTGAGAAAAGGCCAAAGTTACAGTTATCCCCTTCTTTTGTCACAGTAAATTTACAGGTTTTATTTGACAAAGTGTAATAAATAAAACAAAGAAACAATTGATCCTAGATCTGTAGATGCAAGGCACAGCTCAAATTTGAGTTTCTAAATCTTCTTTATTAGCCGTGTCATTTAGGACAAGTCCTTCAACCTCACTGAGCCTTAGTTCTAGAATTATAAAATACCAACAGTCAATCTCAAGAGTTATGGTGAAAAGCAAGAGATGAGATATAAACAAGTCTTTTCTGTGCTCCAAGTGAGAAACAGTGCTCAAGTCCACTAAGGTTTACTTATGAAAATGGGAAGCTTATAATTTATTTGTATTTTGTGCATTTCAGACATCATTTCATCTAGTTCTCTAAACATCATGATGTAAACCAAGGGGCATTAAATAAATGAGTCCAAGGTCAGAAAACTTTTAAGTAGCTGAGCCCACATTCCTCCTTTCCTCCTGATTCCAAATTTTCATAGTCTCTGCAATATATCAATATATAACTTCTTTAGCTGTCTAGTTTTTTTTTTTTTAATGCTTCCTTTGATTTAACTTTTTCAAATAATTTGCATCGTAATGTAGACTGTGAAGACCACCAATTGAAATCTATAATAAGGAAGAAAGGCAGAATCTTGGAACCAGAATATTCTGTCAAAGTCATCTAGGTGAACTCCTTGCCTTATGTAAAGCTCACCAAACCACCCCAGACACATTGTCAGGAAAGGAATTAACTGCTCTGCGAACTCCTCCTCTGCTTAACCATGCTTGCTACACCCAGAGTTCCTCCTTACATCATTCGAATTCCCTCCAGCTGCAATTTATGCCCTTCTTCTCTTATTCTTGCCTCATCAGAGAGGGAGAACAGCTGGTCACCATCCTCCATATAATCACACTTGGGATAATGAAGGCGGTTATCGAGTCACTCTTCAACAATTCCAGTTCAGGTCTTGCTACATGGACCTATTTACTGGAGAACTGACAAAGGTGGCAAGTAGAGGAAAATGCATTTAAAACATACTCGCACCTAGTAAAATACTAACTAGGAAAACTGTTTTAGGAGTGACTATCATATCTCATTATAGTACTGTAGCTCACATTCTGCAATTGTCTTAAATCTGAAGTCCATTCCAGAATGGCTAATATGATTTTTCATACAATTTGGATTTGGCTTTATCTGAGATAATTAGGTCAGGAAATCCAAAGTAAAAAAGGATTGGACAGGGGCCAGTAGGATATTTGATCCAAGGCACATGTGTCTGAAATTAAACTTGGAGGTTAATATGCGCTGTCCTTAAATCATGATGGCAAATGAAGGGGAACCTTCTGTGTGCTAAGAAAAGGCAATATGTGGGCTGCTGCCTTACAGGAATTACGGGGGACAGGGATAATTCCCAGAAACTACCCAGACTGACTGAACGGCTATTTGGCACACCATATTGAAGGAAAAAGAATGGACGGCCCCCTATTATTACCTCATCCAAGTTCCTGAGAGATCACCTGCATGCCCAGTGGATTTGGGCAGGTACTGCTGCTGGGGTGTGCCGGAAATAAGGCATTGCCTAAATGAAGTGATTTTTCAGGGGAGCAAGCCCCCTTCAGTTTGAAATCAGCTAGATGTCTACTGTTTCCTTCATTATAGCTTTACTTGCATCTAAGACTTCCCTATTTGGGAAGTCATATTCTTCACTAATTAAGTCAGCCTATAGCATCCCAAAAGCATGGATTCTGCAAGAATGGGAGTCACATTCAGGCTGCACTGGGGAACAGGTGGGAGAATGGTGAGGCAACTCATTCATTCGTTTATTCTTTTTATCCAATCACCCTTCCATAAATTTGGGGTAAAAATAGTATCTACCTCATAGGGATGAGCATTCTATGAGAGAACACATGAAGAGTTTACGATAGTGCTGGGTTCCCTAAACAGCTCCATAAATGTGTATATATTACCTATTAATTTTATAGAGTAAAAGATCCATAGGGCTTGAAGGGGGCAGCTACAAGCCAACAAAACTAGTGTTTATTATGATAAGTCTTCTAGTACAGAGTCCTGGAGTAGCAGATGTTTTAGTGGTTAGTTTTTCAAAACGAATGGAGAATTTCAGAAAGGAGGTGATGAATATTTTTGGTACTAGTTGAAGTGCATCAGGAATGTGTGTGTGTACATATATATATATGTACATAACACTTAAAAGAGATATTTATTAATTAGATCATGTTCCTATTTATCCATTAATTGTGTCCCAATTAGCAACCGGATACACAATGTATTTCAAACTATACTGAATGGGAAAAAGTTGAGAGAATTTTATTTGTTTAATTTAGAGAGGAGTTAGGCTGGGACTTGTAAGTGGTCTTGCAGGACAGATTATGGGACATGCAGAGGCATGACTAAGGGATGGCAGGTAGGGCGCATGCCCTGGGCACCACTTGAGGAGGGGCACTAAGGAGTAGTTTCTATTGGCCATCGCAGTTTCCATCGCCAGCTGTGAGAGATCATTCAATAATTTAAAACTAAATTCCATGGATGCTATTTTCCATAGATAGGCCCCTGGGAATATTATATATTTCCAGGGAGTAAATCAGGACCAGTGGGCTAGAAATCACACACACACACACACAAAGATTTCATTCATTATTATTATTTTTTCTCTAACAATGGGTATAACCAAAATATGACTGAGCTGTCTCAAGTAGTTTCTACGTTACTAAAAATGTTCAAGCAGGGGATGGTCATGTATTGGTGAGCATATTTAGAGACTGGTGTATAAAAATTCCCAGGTCCTTTTTACATTAGAAATTTTATAATTTGATTACTTACATGGGTGATATTTTAATGACCAAATAGAAGGCACACTTGCCAAGAAAATTTCTATGTTATTCTATTTCTCTTTGGGAAACTAAAAAGCTTACCCAAGCCAAATAAAAAGAAACTTCCTTTCATTGTCCATTATTAGGATGAGAAAAATCTGGTCATTTTTTTTTTTTTAATCTATGGAGCTTTTAAACATTTCACTTTGAAAAGGTCTACTGACATTGTTATCAGACTATGAAAGTCAGCTGTGACACCAGGGAAGGTCTACTTCCTGTAGAGGCACATTGATGACTGTGATGGATGACGCAGTCAAGGAATGCAGACTAGGGTTTCTGACTCAAGACAAGCGTAACAAGGACTTTATAAATTTGCTTTACAAATTTTCTACTCTCAGAGACATTGGATGTACAGATCATGACTAGTCATTTGCACCCAACGTCTTTATGAAGAATTTAATTCATGACTGTCTAATGAAATTATACAAAATTTTAATTTCTAAGTATGATCTACAAGATTTTTATTTTTCCTACCAATATAATCTAATCTCCTAATACTCTCCCTTTCTTTCATTATGTTCCAGACATATTGATGTTTTTCTGTCCCTTGGTCAAGCAAAACTCATTCCTTGGTGCATTTAAACTGTTTCTTCTGCTTGTTCTTCCCCTAGATCTTTGCATGGTTGGCATCTCATCAGAATTAAGACTCAACATGATATCCTTCCCTGACCGTAGACTATAAATATGTTATGTTGACCTCCCTCACCCCCATCATCATCTTCTGTCATATTACCCCCATTTTATCTTTTTACAGAACTCATCAGTTATCCTTTTGTCACTATTGCCTAACAGGTACCTATACCAGTGTATGGCTCATATAGGTACTCAATAAATATTAATTTATCTCAGGTATATACTCATGTGCTTACCGTCTGTCTTCCCCCACTAGAATACATTCTATATGAAAGTAGTGATGCTTTTTTTATGTTTACCTCAATGCTGGAAAGAAGTTGTGAGAAGAGGCAGATGGTGAGCATGGTGTAAGAATCAAATATTCACTTGTATCAATGTATTTGTGGAGCAATGGTCAAAATCCTGCCAGTATCTGCAGCTACAGTTGTTGTTGTGTACCATCGAGTTGATTCCAACACATAGTGACCCCATGTGACAAAGTGGATCTGCCCCACAGGATTTCCTAGGCTGTAAGCTTTATGGGAGCAGAAGGTTAGATCTCCTCTTCTGTGGAGATGATGGGGGGTTCAAACTGCTGACCTTTTGATTAGTAGCCAAGTGCTCAACCGTTACTCCACCAGGGCTGCTTTTATAATAAGCAGGTGAATTCAAAAGAGGAAAAGAATATAAAAATTGATTCTGGCAGATAAGTGTTTCTGGTACATAATCCCTTTTGAAGATCCAGAAGTTGCCTTATAAGCCTCTCTTTCTCTATCTAAAAGGAGTCAGATGTTTCTGACATATAGATTCTATTATCTAATCATATGTGGTCTTTTATTCTTAAAAAGTTACTTTTCTGAATATTAAATAACTACCAAATCAGTGTCAAAAAGAGATACAAGAGTAAAAATCATATTGAGTGTGTGTACATATAATTCTGCATTTATTGTTCATGCTATTATCACAGTTTATTATTATAAAAATATTAATCTCATACCAGTCTGTACCATTAAACTCTAATGATGTCAGAAGCATATTTTGATCATCATTTATTTATTGATTTATTCTTTAAAGTTTATTCAACAAATATTTATCAAGCACCTGCTATGAGAGTCACCATGCTCAGGCCTGGGGAAACATGGTGTGCGCCCCCATGGAGCTCATGTTCTTGTGTAAGGTACAGCCATTAAAAAAACAGGCTAATATTAGATAGTGCTAAGTGACTTATAGAAAATAAAAGAACCTGGAGTGATATGACTGGGGATGGAAGGATGGTGCTATTTATGATAGTATGGAGAGTTGACCTTTCTGAAGAGAGAGAATTTAAGTTGACACCTGAAGGTTGAAAAGAAACCAGGAAGAGTGCTCCAACCAATGAGAAAATAAGTACAAAGACTCTGAGGCACAAATGAACTTTGCCTAGTCAAGACAACAATATAGCGGCAGCCTAGTGAGCAGAGAAGACAGTGGTAGCAGATGATATTATGGAGGTTAGCAAAGAACAGCCTACTAAGTTTCATAGGCCACAATTAGGAAGTTTATATTTTATTCTAAGTGCATTGAAAGGTTTTGAGCAGGGAAGAAATTTGATATGATTTACATTTTTCTAGGCTTTACTAGGATTGCTCTCGTAAAAATGAATTAGATTATAAGAAGGTAAGATTGAAAGAGTAGTCTGGGAGACTGTATTGGAGGTGACCAGGTGAGAGTGGTTTGGGCTATGGATATGTCAGTGAAGATGGAGATAGTATTGTAGAATATGCTGAGAGTTTAGATGCAAGAAACAGAGAGAGAAAAAAAGATAACTCCTAAATTTTTGACCTGAGCATCTAGTTTAATGATGAAGTCATTTATTTAAATGTAAAAGACTGAGAAACAAGTTAAAATAGTGAGGATAGTTATTAGTTCCATTCTTAATAAATTTGGAGGCCATTCTAAATAGCATACATATCATACCTGTATAAAATTCAGAGCAGAGTTTTCGGTCACAGATATATAATTGGCTATCATAAGCATACAGATGATATTTAAAGTCATGGACATGGGTGTGACCACCTAGGGAGAAGGTATAAAGAGACAAAGGCCTAGGATCAATCTAGGGAATATCAAATGTTTGGAGATGTTATAAGAATAAGGAATATACAAAAGAATACTAGAAAATACACAAAAATTGAGAAAGAATTACAGATTGGGTAAAATAAAGCTATGAGTGTGTGGAATCACAGAAATTGGGTGAATGCTCTAAAAGTGTGTGGACTTCTAACTATGTTGAGCAATGCTAGAACACTTAAAAAGGCTGGGATAGATGTTTAGGTATTTTATTTGGTAGTTTGGAGGTCATTGGTGATTTTATAAGTACATTTTAATAGATCATTGAACACCAAGACGTACCTGAATCAACATGCTCGACACAAGACAAAGCTTAAAAGCTGTCAGAGAGAAAGGGCAGATTACTTTCAAATGAAGTATGTTCAATCATCCTCACAGCTGAATTCTCAGAAGCAGCGTTACAAGTCTACATGCAGTAGACAATATCTTCAAATTTAGGAGAAAATTCCATTCTAGTGAAACTAGTGTTTAAGAATGAAGGCTAAATCAGGACATTGTTAGACCAACAAGAACTGAGTGTTCACCATCAACAAATCCTCATCAAAGAAAGTTTTAAAGGATGTCCTTCCAGAAGAAAGAAATTATCATGAAAAAAAAAATTCAAAAAGTGATGTGCCACATTAATCGTTAATCACTTAATTTGAAGTAATCCAAATCAATTAAAAATTGTGAATATAAATATATTGAAAGATAATATAGAACACTATCTTTATGATCTCAGAATATGGAGAAATTTCTTAAACAATACATAAGACAAATAAAATATTGATAAATTTGACTATCTTAAGCCTATAAAATTCTTTTGAACAAATGACACCATAAAGAGAATGAAAAAAACTAATCACATTTTGGGTGATGATTTAGTTATAAATAAAAACATAATATATCTATAATATGTGTCTTGGTCATCTAGTACTGCTCTGACAGAAATACCACAAGTGGATGGCTTTAACAAAAACAAGTTTATTCTCCCACAGTCCGGTAGGCTACAAGTCCAAATTCAGGGCATCAGTTGTAGGAGAAGGCTTTCTTTCTTTGTCAGCTCTGGAGGAAGGTCCTTGTGATGCATCAGTCTTCCCTTGGTCTGGGAGCTTCTCTGCATAGAAACCTCAGGTCCAAAGGATATGCTCTGCTCCTGGCTCTGCTTTCTTGGTGGTATGAGGTTTCCATGTGTCTCTGCTCACTTCTTTCTTTTATATCTCAAAAGAGATTGGCTTAAGACACTATCTAAACTTGTAGACCTCATCAGTATAACTGCTGCTAATCCATCTTATTACATCATAGTGATAGAGTTTACAACACATAAGGAAATCACATCAGATGATAAAATGGTAGACAGTCATACAATACTGGGAATCATGACCTAGCCAAGTTGACAGATACTTTTGGGGGACGCAGTTCAATCCATGACAATATGTAAAGAATTATTATGAATTTAAAAGAAAAACATAACCAAATAGATAATATGGAGAAAATATATGAACAAAACTTTAAGAGAAAAGGAAACACAAAATATGTAAAAGTAATCACTCTCATTAATAACCAGCAAAACAGATTAAAAGCACAATGAATTACCAATACTTATCCACCGTATTGGCAAAATGTACCCATCTGACAATATCAAGGGTTGGAAACAAATGTGGTTTAAAAGGAATTAATATGATTATTTAACATTTCCTAGTAAAGTTAAAGATAAATCTGGCAATTTCAGAGCTATGTCTATAGCCCAGAGAATCTGTCTCACATACTCACTGGAAGTCCTGTAAAGAAATGTTCCTGGTAGTATTCTTCTTAGAAACAAAAGATTAGTGACATTCTACTTTTAATAAGTGCATTCACACACTGTTTTTTAATCATATAATGAAATATGAATGAAGCGTAACTACGTACAGCAGCATAGATGGATCTCAAAAACATAATACTGAATGAGAAGAAAATAATATAAATACTGGAAGAATCTGTAGAGTAAGATTTTATATAGATGTGTATCAAAAATAAAGAAAATAAAATAATACATTGTTTAAGAATACATATGCACATGGTAAAACTATTAAAAAAAAGAGAATAAGTAATAACAATTTGGGATAGCAGTCATCGGGTAAATGTGTTAATCTCTTAAACTTGATGTTCAGTACATGGGATTTATATAATTATTGTTCATGAAAATTTACATATGTAATGTATTCTCTTTTGTATATAGATTTCATTTGCAAAATAAAAAGTTCAAATTATAAAGCAGCAAGTCAGGGAAGTAAATTAAAAAAAAATACTGAACTGGAAATGAGGAAGTGTGGTTTGTGTGTAGCTCATTAATAAGAAGCAATTCTGAGGAGCTAGCACAGACTTAGAAGAAATAGAGTGGTAGACAGAGGAATTGAAGAGTAATGGAGATCTTTTGTATCATATTTATTTTAAAGATAGTACCATCAACTCTCACTACTTGGTCTGGTTATGATCGATAAAGTAGACAATCATACAATACTGGGGATCATGACCTAGCCATGTTGATAGATACTTTTGGGGAACACAATTCAACACTGAATTAGTGAATACTGAATCATTGTTCTTAGGGAAAATATAGGGTTATGTTCCTGCGAGCCTCTGGTCACAACATTTTCATCAATGAATCAATACATAAACTTGTTTTATGTATGTTTCTGTTCAAAGACACTTTATTTAACATAGATTGTTAATTCATTAACATCAAACCCATGGCCAACAGCACTATCACTCATGTCTGAAAGGAGGTTACATAGCACATGTGTTTTTCTCTGTAAGGCACATCAGCGCTTTCTTCTACTTCAGAATGTTAGACAGCATTTCAGCACTATGTTTGGTGACCATTTTAAACAGAGAAATTACCAACAAAAACTAAAAAAAATGTAAAATAAAAAAAAAAAAGTTACTGAATAGGCCACAAAAAGGACGCTTGTTTCCAGTATGAGAGCTAAAACAAGAAAGCAGAGTATTGCCTTGTTCTATTTCATATGGGAATGTGCATGTCAGGTAACTCAAATTTTTCATTCTACACATGTCCACAAATGACTTTGAAAATTCCACAAGTATTAATTTGGGGGTTACAAAACTGTTTTAGCAAGTAGTCAAATTTGTAGACTCAAAATCCACAAACAATGAGGATCAACTGTACACACAAAACAGTTAATAAACGGTTGTGAATAATCCCAGGAGAGAGAAGTATCGGTAACATATGAGAGAAAGAATAATTAAGAAACAAAGTATCTATAAAGGTAGCAGGAATTAGAATGAAGTGCCCAGAGACAGGAATTGGTCTGTAAAATTAGGATAGATACTTCTCCATTATAGCAGGAAATAAGATAATAGTTTCAGAAGGAAACCAAAATCTCCAAGAAGAAAGTAGTCTTGAGGGCTAATAGCCTACATATGCCAGGCTCATCTACCCTGAGACTAGAAGAACTAGATGGTGCCCATCTACCACTACCAACCATTCTTATCAGAACCACAATAGATGTACTCCAATAGAATTGGAAAAAAATGCAGAACAGAACTCAAATTCTTAAAAAGTCCTGACTTACGGGACCAGACATACAGGACTAGAGGACTCACTGAGACTACCATCCTAGCATACTCTTTAAACCTTGAACCAAAACTATCCCTTAAGGTCACCTTTTAGTGAAATAAAAGATTGGCACAAAAATAAAGGATATTATCCATGTATGTTGCTGCGTTAAAAAACCATCTATATGTGACAAAAAGGTCAACAGTAACTCTAAAGCAAGATGAGAAAATAAGGGAGCAGGGAAACTAGAGCACTGGAGACAGAACAACCAGAACACAACTAAAGATAATGTCACCACGCTGTGAAAAATGTAACTGATGTCACTGAACGCTTTGTGTAGAAATTGTCAAATGGGAACCTAATATGCTTTGTAAACTTTCACCAAAGATACAGTAAACTATTATTTTAAAAAATTGATATAATAGTTTTAAATGGCCATAAATTCTTTGGAGCCCCTCTTATCAAGAACAGGAATCTTTTTTCTCACCCCTTGGGTCTGGGTTGGTCTTGTGATTTTCTTTTACCAACAGAACGCAGTGGAAATTACACTGTATATAACCTGAGCTTAGGTCTCAACAAATTTTGTAGCTTATATTTTCATTCTCTGGGAATCTGCCACATGTAAACATGCCTGCACTGCTGCTGGAAAGGCCACATGGAGAATAGTGTACCCTCATTGACAGTCTGCCAATTATCAGTTATGTGAGTAAGCCATCCTACATCAGTCCAAAAGAAATATACTTCAAGTCACATATCAAATTTTCTAGTAGTCTCAATTAAAAATAAAATAGATGAAATTAAATTTCAGACATAACATTTTCAAGCTCACAGATCCAAAATATTAACACTTCAGTGATATAATCAATATAAAAAATATAAACGACATATTTTACTTTTTTCATATTAACAAAATCTTACATGTATTTTACACTTACTTGGTGTTTGCAGAGAATACTGAATATACATGAACTGCCAGAAGAATAAACATATCAGTTTTGAAGGAAGTATGGACAGAATGCTCCTTGGAAGCAAGGTTGTGTTAAGCAAATATTTCTCATCAAGGACTTTGATACCTGAAGTCTCATTTTCCTCACACAGCACTTAGCCAAACTTAGGCATATTGACATGTAGGTTCATAGACTGGCTAGATCATTTGGTGAATTCCATATTCATCATTTTGCAGAAAAGGAAAACAAACCTGTAGAAGTGACTTTGTTATGCTAAAGTCTGAGTAATATCAGATAGGGTTGCTAGATAAAGTTTAGGATGCTCAATTAAAGCTGAAATTCACATAAATAACAAATTGACTTTTAGTATAAGTATATTCCAAATAGTGCATGGAACACGCTTATACTAAAAAATGTGTGTAAATAAAATACAAATTTAACTGGGTGCCCTGCATTTTTATTTACTAAACTTGATAACTGCAGCCTGAGGTAAAGCTTGAATTAATAATATCTATGGGTTCATTTTAACTGTTTTTGTTGTTGAGTGCCATCGAGTCAGTTGTGACACTTAGAGAAACACTGGGCAGTGAAAACCTTATGAATGGCAGTGGAACACTCTCTGATATAGTGCCGGAAGATGATGAGTCCCTCTGGTTGGAAGATACTCAAAATATAACTGGAGAAGAGCTCCTTCTTCAAAGTAAAATCAACCTTAATGACATGGATGAAGTAAAGCTTTCGAGACCTTTGTCTGCTGATTTGGCATGACTCAAAATGAGAAAAAACAGCTTCAAACATCCATTAGTAATCAGAATGTGGAATGTATGAAGTATGACTCTAGGAAAATTGGAAGCCATCAACAATGAAATGGAACGCATAAAGATCAATATCCTAGTCGTTTGTGAGCTGAAATGGATTGCTATTGGCCAATTTGAATTGGACAATCTTATTGTCGACTATACTGGAAATAATAAATTGAAGAGGAATGACATTGCATTCATAGCCAAAAAGAACATTTCAAGATCTATCCTGAAGTACAACACTGTCAGTGGTAGAATAATATTCATACACCTACAAGGAAGACCAGTTAATATGACTATTATTCAAATTTATGCATCAACCACTAATGCTAAAAATGAAGAAATTGAAGAATTTTACCAATTTCTGCACTCTGAAATTGATCAAACATGCAATCAAGATTCACTGATAATTACAGTGATTGGGATGTGAAAGTTGGAAACAAAGAAGAAAGACCCGTACGTGGGAAATACGATCTTGGTGATAGAAATGATGCATTATAGAATTTTGCAAGACCAACAACTTACTCACTGCAAATACCTTTTTCAGCAACATAAATGGCAACTATACATGTGGACCTTGTCAGATGGAATATACAGGAATCAAATTGACTACATTTGTGAAAGAGATGATGGGGAAGCTCAATACAATCAGTTAGAACACGTCCAGTGGCCTACTGTTGAACAGACTATTAATAGCTCATGTGCAAATTCAAGTTGAAGCTGAAGAAAATTAAAATCAATCCATGACAGCCAAAGTGTAACTTTGTGTATATACTACTTGAATTTAAAGACCATCCTAAGAATAGATTTGACACATTGAACACTAATGACCAAAGACCAAATGAGTTGTGGGATGTCATCAAGAACTTCATTCATGAGGAAAGCAAAAGGTCATTAAAAAGACAGGAAAGAAAGGAAAGACCAAAATGGATATCAGAAGAGACTCAGAAACTTGCTCTTGAAATTAGAGTAGCTAAAGCAAAAGAAAGAAATGGTGAAGTAAAAGAGATGAACAGAAACTTCAAAGGGTGGCTCTAGAAGACAACATAAAGAATTATAATGAAATGTGCAAAGACCTGAAGTTAGAAAATCAAAAGTAAAGAACACGATCAACATTTATCAAGCTGAAACATCTGAATAAAAACGTCAAGCCTCAAGTTGCAATATAGAAAGATTATATTGGCAAAATCCTGAATGACACAGGAAGCATCAAAAGAATATGGAAGGAATACCAAGAGTCACTGTACCCAGAAGAATTTGTTGAAGTTAATCATATCAGAAGGTAACATATGATCAAGGACCAATGATACTGAAAGAAGTCCAAACTGCACTGAAGGCATTGTTGACAAACAAGGCTCCAGGAATTAATGAAGTATCAATTGAAATGTTTCAACAAATGGATGCCAGTTGGAAGTGCTCATTTGTCTATGCCAAAAAATTTGGAAGACAGCTACCTGGCCAACCAGCTGGAAGAGATCCGTATTTGTGACCATTCCAAAGAAAGCTGATCCAACAGAATATACAATTATCAAACAATATCCTTAATATCACATGCAAGTAAACTTTTGCTGGAGATAATTCAAAAATATTTGCACCAGTACATCAAGAGAGAACTACCAGAAATTCAAGCCTGATTTAAAAGACGACTTGGGAAGAGGGCTATCAATCCTGATGTCGGATGGATCTTGGCTGAAAGCAGAGAATACCAGAATGATGTTTACCTGTCTTTTATTGACAATGCAAAGGCATTCGACTATGTGGATCATAACAAATTATGGATAACATTGCAAAGAATGGGAATTTCAGAACACTTAATTGTGCACATGAGGAACCGGTACATAGACAAAAAGGCAGTCATTTGAACAGAACAAGGGGATAATGAGTAGTTTAAAATCAGGAAAGATGTGTGTCAAGGTTGTATCCTTTCACCATACTTATACAATGTGTATGCTGAGAAAATAATCCAAGAGGCTGATTATATGAAGAAGAAATGGACATCAGAATTGGAGGAAAACTCATTAACAACCTGTGATATGCAGATGACACAATTTGCTTATTGAAAGCGAAGAGAACTTGAAGCACTTACTGATGACCGTGCTACAGCCCTTCATGATGCATTACTTCTCATTTTACATAGGATCCTACTTATGTAATTTTTATCTACTAGCTTAAATCTTATATTTCTGATTCTAAGCAATCAATGAAAATGTAGTGTATTGAAGACTGTCAATATTACGAAGAATTTAGTGTGAGGCACAGTTTTGAAACATTTTGGTCTCAGACAGCTTTAGACTTAAAAACTAAAGTTTATGTAGAATATATCTATCAATATTCCCCACATTAGAAATTAACATTGGGAACATGTTTTAAATATTTATTTACATTGAAAATTACATACCTAATATATGTTAGAGCCCTGGTAGCATAGTGGTTAAGAGCTCAGCTGCTAATCGAAAGGTCGGCAGTTCAAATCCACCAACCACTCCTTGGAAAACCTATGGGGCAGTTCTACTCTGTCTAGTATGGTCACTATGAGTTGGAATTGACTCGACGGCATCTAACAACCTAACAACAATAACATGTGTTAATGTAAGGAATACATTTTATGGAAAATATCATAATTTCTAAATTAAGGAAAAAAGAGTGGAAGGAGAGACATTGTTTTAGATTTTTCCAAGTCTCTGTGATATCTACCTGAATAGGAGACTGTTTCTGCATTTAGTCTTTATTTATTTTTTTATTCCTTTGTTTATTTATTTTCATTTTTTTTATTGTACTTTAGATGAAGGTTTACAGAACAACTAGTTTCTCATTAAACAGTTAGTACACATACTGTTTTACAACAATGGTTAACAACCCCACTACATGTCAACATTGTCCCTTCTCAACCATGGGTTCCCTATTACCAGTTTCCTGTCCCCTCCTGACTTCTAGTCTTTGTCCCTGGACTGTTGTGACCCATTAGCCTAATTTTGTTTTATGGTACTGGCTAATCTTTGGCTGAACGGTGAACCTCAGAGTGACTTCATTACTGAGATTAAAGGGTGTCCAGGGGCCATACTCTCGGGATTTCTCCAGTCTCTGTCAGGCCAGTAACTCTGGTCTTATTTTGTGAGTTAGAATTTTGTTCTACCTTTTTCTCTAGGTCTGTCCGGTATCCTCTGCTGTTATCCCAGTCAGAGCAGTCAGTGATGGTAACTAGGCACCATCAAGTTGTACTGGACACAATATGGTGGAGGCCTTGGTGGTTGTGGTCCATTAGTCCTTCTGACTAATCGTTTCCTTGTATCTTGTTTTCTTCATTCTCCTTTGCTCCCGAAAGGCTGAGACCAGTGGAGTATCGTAGATGGCTGCTCACAGGCTTTGAAGACCCCAGACACTACTCACCAAGGTAGAATGTAGAACTTTGTCGTTATAAACTGTGTTATGCCAATTGAACTAGATTTTGCCTGAGACCATGGTCCCCACAGCCCTCCGCACAGCAATTCAGTCCCTCAGGGAGTTTGGAAGTGTCTGTGGAGCTTCCATGACCTTTCCTTGCACAAGTTGTGCTGTTCCCCAGTATTGTGTACTGTCTTACCCTTCACCAAAGTTATCACTTATCTATTGTCTTTTTAGTATTTCCTCCCCACCCCTCCCATCCCTCGTAACCAACAAAGATTGTTTCTTTTTATGTGTAAACTTTTTCATGAATTTTTACAGTAGAGGTCTCATACAGTATTTGTCCTTTTGTGACTGACTTATGTCACTCAGCATAATTTCCTCCAGTTTCATCCATGTTATGAGATGCTTCACAGATTCATCATTGTTCTTTATGGTTGCCTAATACTCCGTGTTTTTGCTATTGTGAATAATGCTGCAGTGAACATGGGTGTGCATATGTCTATTCGTGTGACATCTCTTATTTCTCTAGGACATATTCCTAGGAGTGGGATTCCTGGATCATATGGTATTTCTGTTTCTAGTTTTCTAAGGAAGCGTGATATCATTTTCCAAAATGGTTGTATCATTTTACATTCCCACCAGCAGTGCATAAGAGTTATATCTCCCTGCAGTCTCTCCAACATTTGTTATTTCCAGTGCCAGTAATGCTGCATGAGATGGTATCTCATTCTGGTTTTCATTTGCATTTCTCTAATGGCTAGTGATCACAAGCATTTCCTCATGTGTCTGTTGGTAGCGTGAATGTCCTCTTTGGTGAAGTGTCTGTTCATTTCTTTTGCCCATTTTTTAATTCTATTGTTTGTCTTTTTTGTTGTAGAGGTGTTGGCTTTTCTTGTAGATTTTAGAGATTAGAACTTTGTCTGACTTGTAATGTTCAAAATTTTTTTCCCAGTCTGTAGGTTCTCTTTTTACTCTTTTGGTGAAGTCTTTGATGAGCATAAG
>NW_004443970.1:16813359-16814456 GCF_000243295.1 Trichechus manatus latirostris
GTATTGTTTTCCTGACTTCCTTTTCGTCGTTCTCTTTATTGGTGTATAGGAATCCAACTGATTTTTGTATGTTTATCTTGTATCATGCTACTCACCTGAATCTTTCTATTACTTCCAGTAGTTTTCTCATGGAGTCTTTAGGGTTTTCTATGTAAAGTATCATATCATCTGCAAACAGAGACAGTTAAAGTTTTTCATTACCAATTTGGATGCCCTTTATTTCTTTCTCTTTCCTCATTGCTCTAGTCGGGACTTCCAGTACAATGTTAAATAGGAATGGGGATTAAAGCCATCCTTGTCTTGTTCCTGTTCTCAAGGGAAATGTTTTCAGCCTCTCTCCATTAAGAATGATGTTGGTTGTCAGTTTTGCATAGATGTTGAGAAATTTCCCTTCTATACCTATTTTATTGAGAGTTTTTATCAGGAATGGGTGTTGGACTTTGTCAAATGCCTTTTCTGTGTGAATTGAGGTGATCATGTGATTCTTATCTTTCCTTTTATTTATGTGCTGGATTATGTTGATTGATTTTCTAATGTTGAACCATCCTTGCATACCTGGTATAAATCCTACTTGGCAGTGGTGTATTGTTTTTTTGATATGATGCTGAATTCTATTGGCTAGAATTTTGTTGAGAATTTTTGCATCTATATTCGTGAGAGATATTGGTCTGTATTTTTCTTTTTTTTGGCATCTTTGCCTGGTTTTTGGTATCAGGTTTATGCTGGCTTCATAGAATGAATTCAGTAGTGTCACTGCCTTTTCTATGTTCTGAAATAGTTTGAGTAGTACTGGTATAAGCTCCTCCCTGAATGTTTGATAGAATTCTCCAGTGAAGACATCTGGGCCAGGGCTTTTTTTGGTTGGGAGTTTTTTTTATTACCTTTTCAATCTCTTCTCTTGTTGTGGGTCTGTTCAGATTTTGAACATCACTTTGTGGTAGTTTGGACAGGTAGTATGTTTCTAGAAATTTATCCATTTCCTCTAGATTTTCAAATTTTTGGAGTGTTGTTTTTCATAAAATTCTCTTATGATCCTTTTTTATTTAAGTTGGGTCTGTTGCAATGTCCCCCATTTCATTTCTTATTTGGGTTATTTG
>NW_004443970.1:16815996-16835091 GCF_000243295.1 Trichechus manatus latirostris
TCTATCCTATATGGGGTTTGTTGAGCTTCTTGGATGGTCAGCTTTTCATCTTTCATGATATTGGGGAAGTTTTCTGTCAGCAGTTCTTCAATTATACTCTGTGTGTTTTCTGTTTTCTTCCCCTGTTCTGGAATTATGATGACTCATAGGTTTTTGCTTTTGATTATATCACACATAATTCTCAGGGTTTCTTCATTTTTCTTCATTCTTTTTTCTGATTTTTCCTCAGAGTTGTATCCATATGTTTGTGTTCAATTTCACTTATCCTCTCTGCCATGTTCCAAATCTTTTCCTCAGCCCTTCTACGACACTGTCCATTTCTGAAATCTTGTTAGCTTTTGGATTTCTAATCGTTGTTTTTGTATGATTTCTAGTTGTGAGTTTATTTTAGCATTTTGTTTCTGTACTATTTTCCTGAATTCTTCCATTTTTTTGGTCTGTATTTTCCATGAATTTTTCTGCCTTTTCTATGAATTTGTCTATTTTTTCCCCATTTTTGTCTGCTTTTTGCTTCAACTCTTGGATATCTCTGAATATTAGAGATTTGAATTCCCTATCAGGCAGCTCTAGTGACTTTTCTTCTACTAGAAAGTTATCTGGTGTTTTATTTTGGATGCCTACTGGTGTCCTGTTTTTGTATATATTTTGATATTGTCTGCTGTCTTCGGGACATTCAGTAATTATTTCCCTCATTTATTGATTGAAGATTTGTTTGTCTTGTCCTGATTTTTTGTCTTATTTGGTTATGTCTGAGCAAGAGTGCTGTGGGGTTCTTTGTTGTTTGCTCATCTGTAGGCACGATAATTTTTGCCTCCTTCTCCAATGGGCAGGGTCAGTGGCTCTTGTATGGTACAGCAGGGCAGGTTCAGCTGAAGAGGAGTTGCTGGGATGGGTTGTTTGTGGCATGTACTCTGGCCATCAGGGCAGGCCAGGAATCAGTGCAGGGCAAGTTCTGGTAGGCTTTTCCTGTGCTGCTTGAGGTTTGATGCTTAACACATGGTACAGGTAGGCAAGAAGGAGGGGGGTGTTTGTGATGTGTGGAGCTAAGATGGGTATGGGAAAGAGGAGAGAGAGGAGAGAAGAACGGGAGCCAAAAATAAACAAACAAGCAAACAAACAGAAAAGAGTGCTAAGGGAGCTTGCCTTTGGAGTGGAGAGATGAGAGACTTAAAAATGGAGAAAAAAGAAAAAGAAAGTAAAAAGGTAAAGGAAGAAAAATAAATTAATAAAAATTAGAAGGAAAAAAAATGAAGAAAAGCCCCAAGGGATCCCACCAGTGCAGGAGTAAGGACTGGGGAAGTTGCTTCCAGGTCATGAAGTACAGGCTGGATAGAAGGAGTAGAGATGTCACACAGCACCAGGTATTCAAGAGACAGGAAGAGAAGGTAAGTACAGTGAGATGAGAAACTAAGAAATGAAGAAAGACAAAAAGGGAAAAAGAGAGAGAAGAAAACGAAGCCAAGAAACAAACAAGAAAAAAGAAATGCCCCCAGAATTCCACTGTTCTTCTGTCTGTGCAGTACTTCCTGGCCAGAAGGGGCTCCCAAGCCAAGAAAAGAAATAGAAAACAAACAAACAAAAAAAAATAAAAAAAAGAAAAAAAAAAAAAAAAAAAAAAAAACAGGGATCCCACTAGTGTGGTGGCATGGATGGGAAGCAGTTTCACAGTTGAGCAGTATTTGGCAGCCTTTCAGGAAGAAGCAAAGATGGCACATGAAACCAGGTATTTGAGAGAAAGGAGGGGGAGGTGGTGACAGGTAAGGAAGAAAGCAAAAGAAGTGGAAAAAAGCAACACCAGCAGCCAACAAATGGCACTCAGGCAGCCTGCTAGTAGAGGCGGGTGGAATCCAAGTGGCCTGCAGGTGAAGCCAGTGCTTCCTGGCCAAGAGACTGTGGCTGCAGGAAGCAGAAGAGGCCAATGGGGGGTGAAGAGGGTGGGGGGTGGGAGAGCGTATATTGCTGGTTACCAGTTGTTCTGTCTCCTGCTGGAAGCTCCGTGAAGCTGCTTTCTCTTACCCTGTTTGCTGATCTCTGATAGGAGTCCAAGATAGTGGATCTGAGCTGCATTAGGTAATAGAGGACCTCTGCAAGTACCTCTCCTCCCTCTCTGCTCTCTGTCAATTTCTCATTCCATTATGTGCTTGGCTGAGTTCTTTATCTCTTCATTTGATGCTTAGGGTTTCAGGACTGACATGTGTCTCTGTTTGACTTAGTTTCTCGGATCTTTGCTGTGGAGAGACAGCGTGGTGCTTCTGACTATAGTATCATGTTGCCCAGAGGTTATTGCATTTAATCCATATAACATCTTATTTTGGTTGAAACATGAGAAGAAAAAATGGGAGTTCAGAAATATGTAGTTTGAAAAAGAGAAATATTTTAAAAATCTTCTTAGATAACAGTGGATATTCTTCTTTGATGCTACTCCAGAACTAGACAGGTAATAATATCTTAAATGTGAAATGTGAAGCCATATCAATGTACTCTTCAGTTATTTTAATAGCAAATGGTTTATCTTGCACTATGAATATATATTTTAGCCTTACATGATTATTTTTTAACATCATGCAACAGGCATTTGAAATGCGTGGGCTCCCTGAGTTATGCAGTTCTTTCAAATATTAATACATTTCATTATACAACAGCAAAACAATCACAGCCATTCATGTAAGCATCTTTCTCATTAAAAGAGCCTTTAAGTACTAGGGTACTGTCAATACTATCAAAATAATAGATAAAAATTATATAAAATTCTAATTTCTTTTGAAAGCTTGAATGTTATCATTGACAATAGATACTGTCTATTGTCTTCCTTGAAGTTACAAGTTCATTTTGTTTATTTTTAAACAAATATCTGCCAAACAGTCAACTCTGCAAAATAATAGTCTTTCTGTAAGTTGTTATTTCAAATTAAAATGCTGTTTTAGGCAGAAAAAAAAGACAAAAACAAAATTAGTTTTTGTTTTTGACTAGTTCAGCTTACAAGTCAATGGCACATGTGCTTCATTCAAGACAGTCATAGTATTTTAGTATTCATAATATGCAAAGTGCCTTATGCATAATAACCATTTCTCTACAAAGAATATTTTTAAAATGTTCTCTCTGGCTCAATATGTAATAAAGTTAATAATTTTTAGTTTAATCAAGTACATTCTCAATTAAAACTGGCTATTTTTCCCTTCTGCAAGGCATGGAAATGAAGATACAATGTCTTCTAGCACATTTGGTATTATGTTAAGGTGCCAGCAGATTTCCCAACATTGTTTTTGTACCATTACTGTAAGTATCATTCCATTGAACAAGGCAAATAGGTTTTGGTATTGTTATAAAAATAGATTCATTTTTCTGGAACTTCTAAAATTTTTTGGGTCCCCCAGGAATCTGTGGGCCACATTTTAAGAACTCCTAGTATAAAATAATCTTCATAGGAAATATTACAGACACAATGTTTACCCTAATAATTATGTAGCACTTATCATGTGTCCCTGGATGGTATATAATGTTAACACCCTCAGCTGCTAACTGAAAGATTAGAGATTTGAGTCCATCCAGAGGTGCCTCAGAAGAAAGGCCTGGCAATCTACTTCTAAAATATCAGCCACTGATAACACTTGGGAGCACATCTCTACTCTGACACGCTTGGGGTCACCATGAGTCAGAGTAGACTTGTTGGCAACTGGTTTGTTTTAGTTAGTTATCGTGTGCAAAACATTCTTCTTTGTGTTTTTTATATATTAATCCCTTAAACCTTCACAACAACCCAATGATGCAAATACCATTGTTACTTTCCATTTTTAAAAAACTGTGGAACACCTCGTCTTGAGGGAGTATATAACCCATGCTATGATATGTAAGAGTAGCTTAACTTTGAATTCCTGTAGACAGAATTGAGGGGGTCTTATCTAACCCTCTTGAACTAAATGGTGTCAAAATCTTTCTGGATACCTGACACATTCTCCTTAGTGGCGCTTAAAATTCTTGTCAGTTCTTTTTCCTTAATTAGATTAATGTGCTGATCTAGCCTGATTCTGGCATGGCATTGGGGTCTTTTGCTGCTTGTTGGCATTGCTCTTTCCATTGTGCCAAGACCATATTCCTCCTCTGTAATAGCACTGGGGCTTCACTCTTTCTCTGCTCAAAGGTTTCTTATAATATCATTACTTCTACAGTCACTCTTCAGGAGACTGAATATGCACACTCCATCTTTATGCTAGGATTCTAAAAAGAGTATCCTGGTTTCTTAGTGTGTTTTTTAATATTGTTAATGTTCATAGATTATTCATTTCACTCTTTCAAGTTTTTACATGTGCCTGCAAGGCTTCTGAGTATTAGGTCAGAGGACAGTTTGGGTTAGCAGTACACACGGTCAACATTGTTGTGAGATGAATGTGAACATTGCTATGTCCACTCTAGCTGGAAAACAAAGCAACATTTACACAGTAGGTATTTTATAAATATGCATGGAAGGAATCCTTACACAGTTCTAATGCATCACCTACAAATGTGGATATTTAGTAATAGCTCTGTACTAGCTATATAACTAGAGTTATATTTGTTGAAAAAAGTGTTGGTCAGTTTTGCTCAAAGTATTGTTCTTAATCACTGCACCTGAAAAAATTCATAAAAAATCATCAATTTGTTAAAAATAGAAATTTCCGGGCTGCAATTTACAAGAGATACAGATTGAGTAGATCTGGGGTAGAATTTATGAATTCTTATTTTTTAAAGTCTTTTCATGTCGTTCTTAGGTAGAACGTACTTTGAATGCAGTTGACCTAAATGATAACATTTTATAGGTAATAATAACATTAGCCAACTCTTGTATAGCCTGCTATGTACCAGGAATTAATCTAAGTGTTTTATATTTATTTACCTGTTTAGTTGTCACAGCAATTGAGGCAGGTAGTAGAGTCAGTTGAACCCAAGCAGACTACCTCCAGAATCTGTTCTTAACCACTACACCATATTTCTTAAAAAAAAAAATAAAAATAAAAGAGGTGGTGTCAAGTCGACATCGACTCATAGTGAACGCCTGTATGTCAGAGAAGAACTCTGCTCCATAGGGTTATCAATGACTGATATTTCTAAAGTAGATTGCCAGACCTTTCTTCTGATACACCTCTGGGTGGACTCAAACCTCCAACCTTTTGGTTAACAATGAAACCCATTAACAATTTGTACCAGGGATTCCAGCCTTATATAAAATGCCTAAGTTAGAAAAACCTTTGGTTACTTCAACATTGATAAGGGATAGAGTCATGGGTATATATTGGCAGTAGAATAAGCCAGATCAATGAAATGCATTTTATTCTATTGTCTCTTCTAGTAATTTAAAACTATCTGCATGGTTCACTGAGTTGGATAGCAAGAACTTAATGAATATTTGTTTATTCACCAAGCACCTAGAATTGTGGAAGATGTTTTCTAAATGAATTCCAAAATGTTGGGTATGGGGAGGGTTAATAGTGGAAGAAAAATTCCCATTCACAATACATCATGCTGGTGAACTAATCTCACAAGTATCAGCAGGAAGTGTGACCGCCCTGGTGACCTTTGTGACCCAGGAGGGAGACATTAATTGTGGCTGTGATGAACCATCCCAGGTTACTAATCCTTCAATGCACCAACTCACTCTGAGCAGAGTTGAAGTTTTTGTAGCCACAGCAGTTTCTACAGGAAAGTTAGAACAATTTTGGTTATGCAGAAAAATCATTTTACAGTTGAAATGCTCTTGGGGATATGCGCAAAAAGAAAAATAGATAGAACACAGCAAATCTGTTAAAAAAAACAAAACAACAGCAAACCCTGAAGTGCACCTTACTTATCAACTATCTCATCTGACATTTTGCATTTACGACAATAGTAAAAAAATCTATTGTCATGGATTGAATTGTGTCTCCAAAAAATATGTATCAACCTGGCTAGGCCATGATTCCCAGTATTGTGTGATTGTCCTTTTTTTTTTTTGTCCATTTTTTATTGCGTGATTTGTCCATTTTGTCATTTGATGTGATTTTCCTATGTGTTGTAAACCCTGCCTCTATGATGTTAATGAGGTGGAATTAGAGGCAGTTACATTAATGATTAATTGTGTCTTAAGTCAATCTCTTTCGAGATATGAAAGAAGTGAGCAGAGAAACAAAGAAACCTCATGTCACCAAGAAAGTCGCACCGGGAGCAGAGCGTGTCTTCTGGACCTGGGGTTCCTGTGCTGAGAAGCTCCTAGATCAGAGGAACATTGATGACAAAGACTTTTCCTCAGGGCCGACTGAGAGAGAGAGCCTTGCCCTGGAGCTGGCACCCTGAATACAGATTTCTAGCCTCCCAGACTATGAGAGAATAAATTTCTCTTTGTTAATGCCATCCACTCATGGTATTTCTATCATAGCAGCACTAGATAACTAAGACATCTACTATCTGACTACTTTGTGCATCAACGATGTACATCTGGCAGTAATGAACACCAAGGTGTGAGGTCAGAGTAACACCGGCTGTGATGGTTAAAGTTATGTTGTCAGTTTAGCTGGGTCATGATTCTCAGTGGTTGGGCAGTTATGTAATGATGTAAATTGGCAGTTATGTAATGATGTAGTCATCCTCTATTTTGTGATCTGATGTGGTCATCCTCCATTTTCACATAATGACCTGGTCTTTGGAACCTAGCCATGTCAGTAAGTGAAGAGTGGGAAGTGAGGAGTGGGTGTAACAAGTTGTAAAATATGGAGTAAATATAAATATGCTCATTCTCTATCTCTCTTCCTGTCAGAGGCACCCTGTCATTCCAGTAAGATCATAGTAAAATCATAATAATAAGCCTGATTATTGTAGGCAATTCACTGTTATTTTCTAATCTGCGCTCAGAAAAGCTAAGTGTCCACTTTTGGAGGCTATGTGAAAATGTGTGTGGTGGACAGTCACATTTCTCACACAGTGCGATCCAATGTTTATGTAATGTATGAGGTCCATGGCCAGAGTTTCAAAGGACACAGATACAGTGCTTTGGGGTTTCCAGTTTTAAGCTGGTACCTCCTATTAGAAGCCCCAGCTTAAAAGCTACCTTTGGAGATCACATCCTCCTGAAGATTTCTTCATTTGGGGTCTCTGAAGATTATTTTCTGTCATGCTGTTATGGATTGAATCATGCCTCTAAAAATATATGTTGGAATCCTAAACCCTATACCTGTGGATATAATCCCACTTGGGAATAGGTTTTTCTTGTTTGTTTTAACGAGACTATGTCAGCATAGGGTGTGTCCTAAACTTAATCACTTCTGAATTATGAAAACAGCAACATAGACACAGAGACAAGCAAGCACAAACAGGGAAGAAATATGCCACATGGGGATCACCAAGGAACCGAGCCAGGGCTACAGAGGCTAAAAGAGTCAAGGATCATCCCCTAGAGCTGACACCCTGAATTCTGACTTCTAGCCTCCTAAACTGTGAGAAAATACATTTCTGTTCTTTAAAGCCACCCACTTGTGGTATTTGTCTTATAGCAGCTCTAGGAAACTAAGACACATGTTTACTCATTAACCATTAAATAAGATTTAAAATTGTATTTTATTTTCAAACACTTTATTCTTTCTTTCTTTGTTGTGTTTTGATTTTTTATTGGTCATTCAGGGTATGGAAGCCATCATGCTACTGGGAATGGTAGTCTCATTTAAATCAGAGTTCAATATCAGAATAATTGCTTGTGCAGAGATCTATAAAAACTTCTATCTATGTAATTATAAATAATGTCAGTATTTGACTAGTGCTTGACAGTCAGCTTGACTGAATGTTACTTATGTTCAAGGAAGTAGTCTTTCCCGTTACATGTTATTGTTATGTCCTGAATTAAGGCCTTTGCTCCCTTCTCTGTGTTTCTTCCATTCCTTTATTCCAGAGCAATGTCTTTAAATCTAAGATGTCTCTATCTTCTAAACACTCTCAAAAAATTCACTTACATACTTTTTACCATAGAATATACCCAAGAGATTCTGAAAACTGGGGGAATTTCAGATTGAGCTCGTAATATTTGTTTTTTTATTATTATTATTATTGTTTCCTGCCTTTTTATAATCTATTTTGCTAAATACAGATACGGCTTTATATATTGTTTGCCTTTTTGTGTCTATGCATTCTGTAAGGAGCCAGGGTGGCACAGGGGCTAAGCACTTGGCTGCTAACCAAAAGGTCGGCTGTTCTAACCCACTAGCAGCTCTGTAGCAGAAAGATGTGGCAGTCTGCTTCTATAAAGATTACAACCTTGGAAACCCTATGGGGCAGTTCTACTCTGTTCTACAGGGTCACTATGAGTCGGAATCTACTCGATGGCAATGGATTTGGTTTTGGTATGTATATTATATACATTACAGAATATTAGTATAAGTTCTTTAAATATTTGAGCAAAGATGAATGCCAAATTTTGTTTGTTCATTTGATTTGTATTATGACTAAGGGTAAAACTCCAGAAAATCTCATTTCTCCATTTTTTATAACTGATATGGAAAATAACATTAGAAATTCATTTTCAAACAATATATTTTAAGAAACCCATAATCCTCCTACTCAGTAGGTTAAGTAAAAAATATTTGTATGGATGACCACAAAGACTAACCTTCATCCCACTACTCTCCTCCTTCCTGTCAAATCATGTACAAGAGACTGTTCAACTGTTTCCCTTTAAAAGTTAATAATGTTTTCCAATAAAATTAATGGGGTTGAGTAGCAACTTTCCATGTCCCTAATCTTTATCAAGGAAACCCTGGTGGCGTAGTGGTTAAGTGCTATGGCTGCTAACCAAAAGGTAGGCAGTTCAAATACATCAGGTGCCCCTTGGAAACTCTTATGGGGCAGTTCTACTCTGTCCTATAGGGTCGCTATGAGTTGGAATCGACTGAACGGTAATAGGTTTGGTCTGAATCTCTGTCAAGGAGCCCAGGTGGTGCAATGGTTAAGTGCTGGACTACTAACCTAAAAGTTGACAGTTTGAGCTCACTCAGTCACTCTGAGGGAAAAGAGCTGGCAATCTGCTCCCTGCTCCTGTAAAGATTACAGCTAAGAAAACCCTATGGGGCAATTCTACTCTGCCACATGAGTCACTATGAGTTGATATCCACTCTACCTTACCTAACAATCTTTATCAAACCAGGAGTTACCTCAAGTCACTGTCAATGTCAATTATTTAAACTCCTTTATTCAACAAGGCAGGTACATTGGTTGAAAATGATGAGGAAAGCTATTAGCAATAAATGAGATGCCTGCTGGAGGTGGAATAGATATCATGACAGGTGGGTTCTGAGTGCCTCTGCGTCAAAGCTGTTAGCCGACTTGCAAAATTATCTCTGCGTTTTACGGTTATTCAGCAAATCTCTTCTCACAATAAATAGATCCCCTGTGCCATTTAAAAAGGCCATGACATTCATTTCATTCCATTTCACAGAGCAGGAGCAGCTTGTTGCTTAGACGAAAAAGAAGTTAGCCTTGCTATTGCCCTTTTTTACCCTCCATTTATAAGATGATTTGAAATTTCATAGTAATGATCTCCCTTGTGCTTTTTTTTTTTTTCTAATATTACTTTTAAAATCTATTGGGCACCAACTTTTTTTTTTTTCTCTCAAGGAAATCAATTTGTTGTAGTTGTTTACTAAACATAACATACACATGCTTTGTTTGAAATTTTCTACACACCAGATCTCACCAGTTTTTCTTTTTTTTCTCCCTTGGTGATTTGTCTATAATAAATGGCTTTCAACTCCCCAATGAACATCTTTTCTAGTCTGGACCTCTAGAGATTTGTATCATCCTTGAACTACCAGGGAAACCCAAACTAAGAATGTTTATTTTATCTAGCATGTCATAGACTATGTTTCTGGCCTCAGGGTGTTGCGTGTGTGTGTGTGTGTGTGTGTGTGTGTGTGTGTGTGTGTGTGTATGTGTCAGACTTTAACTAGGTTTCCAATAGAAATCCAAAACCAAGTTTCTGATGAAACTCCTGACAAATGTTTCTGGTTGGGAGAATTGATAAGTTGCTTTTAACAAGAAAACTTTACCCACGGCTCTTTTTCAGATGTTATCTGGTCATACTAAAGTGGTCATGACAGTGTGTTAAAGAATACAGGCCTTCAACCAATAACTGCTTGACACGGCTCATTCCTCTGCTGACCTACCATGGCTGCTAATAGCCTAACAGCAGCTACTGGTACTAAAGATTAAACCTTGAGAAGAAAAAAAAATCTAATGCCCCGGATCCCTTCATTTAAAAAATACTAGGAACAGTATTGAACCAAATTTCCTAAGACTAAGCAGCTGCTCTGTACATGTAGTTAATCTTGTTCACATAAAAGTTGTATTTTATAGTATACATGGGAATGAGTTGCTTTAAGATTGCTTCTGATGTGGATTTCCTTAGTGTAAATATATCCTCTTTCCTTTACACCCTACATGCATAATAAATCAATTTAATAGAAAAAAGTTCAACTTCCTTTAAATACAAGAAATAGGCTTGCCACCTATACCCTTTAAAAACCCATTGCTGTCAAGTCGATTCTAACACATAATGACACTATAGGACAGGCTGGAACTGCCCAATAGGGTTTCCAAGACTGTAATCTTTACGGAAGCAGAATGCTACATCCTTCTCCCATGGAGCAGCTGGTAGGCTTGAACAGCTTACCTTTCGGTTAGAAGCTGAGTGCTTAACCACTGTGCCACAATGGCTTCTTTTGTTACTATTTTATAAACATGACATCTTAAACCATCCCCCCCCCCACAAAAGTAAAGGTGATTTGGAGTATAACAAAATATTGCTATTCACTCAAACCATATCATGAACTGATGGAAAGATTAAGGGGTTAGATACAATTATAAACTTACACTGGTTTTCACAAATGTTTTAACTCTCCAGAAATTACCAGTTGTGTTGGATCAGTAAAATATTTTGGTTTAAGAGAGTTTAATACTCTTTAATACAGCTTTATATGCTGCACCTTAATTTTGACCATGACTTTCTCTTCAGAGCACAATACATTTCTTTCCCTAGAAACTATTTTATAGTTTTTTTTGTTTTGTTTTGTTTTTTCCCCCTTAAACTCAGATGGACACCAAGGGGCAAATACTCATTATGACTATGAGTATTTTTGTTTACTACTTTATGATATTGGAGAAGGCTTTATTGAAGTCTAACAGTAATTACAAATCTTTAGATATAGTCCTACTTATTTTTACACATTTGTTTATCTTTGTTGAAAACCAAAAGGGGGAAAATCCTTATGTCCAGAGTTAAACTATCAATTAAAATTGTCCAAATATGTCATTCATTTTCAACTTCTTTCCACTAGCAGATAGTCTCAAAGTAGGAGTGCTACCACATTTATATGAAGGAATGCTGCTTAAAATGGTCTTTCGTTTGCCTTCCCTGCTCAAAGAAATGTGTGAATGAAGGCTCCTCCTCAGATTGGCAAAAATCAATTTAACTTGTAGAGTTCTTAGAGTGTCTAAAATGGCTATTTTGGTCCCTGCCAGGAAGATTCCATCAACTTCTATCTGTGTCACTCTTCTGTTTACTTAGTATTTCCTGAAATACAGTCTTCACCGACCTAGTACTCCAGGAAACATCAATTTAGCATGGTTAATTACCATTTTCACTGCTGCCTCAGCGTTTCCAGCAAAGACTAGTTCCCACCACCCACCCACCCCCACCTTAGTTCTTTCTGTCAGAGACGCATAGTTCTGAGGTGGATTTAAAAGTTCAGGACGATTACAGAACATAATGACAGGATGCCCTCAAGTGGTAACATTTACTCTACCCAGAAAGCTCTAAGTGGTTTACAGCATGAATGCACTACAAGTCTTCCTGTGGCCTTCTTAGTGGAAGGGAATAGCACCCTGACAGCTCAATAAATGAGGTAGCAAATAAAATCTGAGAGAGACAACTGGAGAGGAAATTAAAGGCACCTGAAAGGAGATAAAATGTATTTCACCATAGGATTCCTCTGCATGTCTAATATTCTAATTCCTTAAAATATTGATTAAAACTCTTTTAAACAGTCTATTATTGGGTATTGATACCATCTAATTAGCTATGGAAATTTCTTAGATGTATTGTCTAGGATTATTGACCTTAAAAAATAGCATATCCACAAAGGCCTAGGTTCAAATCCTGGTTGTACCAATTAATCACTCTGAGATTCATTTATCTTATCTGAAAAATCAGAATAATACTTATGTGAGATTAAAAATAAAGTAATACGGATATTACATAGCATGGTGTCTGATACAAAGTTCAAGGAAGGAAAATTATAATCCCATCCAATTTCTCTCATTTCTCATCATCAACAATAAGATAACATAAAGCCAGGAAAACTAGCTCTGAGTTCAGGTGAAAGAACTGACACTTGGAAAAGACAAAAAGGACTGGAATGATGGACTGACATTAATGTGATGACACGTAATAAATCCCTTAGGAACCTCAAGCTGAACATGTTTCAAACTCAGCTTATTATTCTAGGCCCCACATCTCTGCTTCATCCACAATTTTATGCTGGTAAATGAATCTTTTCTGGTGAAATCATTCAGTTGCTCAAGCCTACAACCGCATAATCATCCTTGGATCATCTTTTTCATTTCCTACTTGAATTAATTGGAGGGGACAGGCCTATTCAGTCTGTTACCTCCTTCCTACTGCCATCATGACGTTCTTAGTTCAGACCCTCAGCATTTTTCTTCCAATTGGTCTTTCCAACATCAATCTCTTCATCTTGCTATAACTGCTACAAGTTATCTTTCCAAAAGGCAAGTATAGCCATTACTCACCAGGTAAGATTAGTCAATTTTTTTTTCATTCCTAATATGAAATTATCCACTCCTTTTGAAAGTTATAGGTGGCCTGCTAAATTCTGGACCAAGTATGTCTCTAGAATTATTTTTCTTATACTTCATTTGTACCTGATAACTTTCTAATCTCTCTTTTATGTTTTTCCTTTTTTTTTTTTTTTTTTTTTGGTCAGGCTGATTCCCAAATTTGAAATGCAACCATACCAACTTATCCACATGGAAAATTTCCATGTATCCTTTAACCATATTCTGTTCAAATTCCACCTCCCCTTTCAAGTTCTCCACTAATTCTTCAGTTGTTCTTTTATATATATATTTTTACTGTAATTCCATAAATTTTGATATTATTAAAAAGTATACACTTTCTATCTAATCATGTTCCATTTCCTAGTTCCATTGTTATTTTATTCACTAGACTATATGTCCTTTTAAAGGCACACAGTAGATCTTATTGTATATGCGTCTGCCTCAACATTTTTGTAACTGGCAAATAGAGAATCAGAAAAATAATCTCTGAATCACTGAATGCAAAAATGTAAATCATTAACTACTTTTAAAAAATTTCCAGTGCATAAATATAATATTGGGGAAATGAGGATTTCGATTGTAACGCAAAGCGTAATTAATTTTGTATTTCATTATTCAGAAGTTAGAGAATAGATTTGGAGCAGCAAGAACAGTGACAAAGTGAGGGGTAAATTCTTGGAAAGTAGAGATACACAGGGAGGTGAGCACCACATCTGTGTGTAAACTCCACTCAATCTCTTGGTTGATCATAAAGTATTCATGCATGAAGAAAACGACAAGGAGCTAGGCAAAGAGTATGATTAGAAAGCTAAATCAACTTAGCAGAGATCTTCGCTATTTTTCATTTCAGGAAAGAACAGAGTTATAATCAAGCCAAATTTATTGTCTGCCAGAACAAACACCAACACTCTTTAGAAGATAACAGAGTCCAAAATTCTATGGCATATCATGCGCAATTTCCAAGACGTGAAAAAAAAAAAAAAAAAAAAACAACAACTACTAGATTTGAAAACAAACAGGAAAAATTGAATCATAGCCAGCAGAAAAAGTCATCAATAAAAATGATCTCAAGATCACACAGATGTTGGAATTAGGACATAAGGACTTTAAAAAAGTCATTATGATATGTTTACCATTTTAAAGGAAAACATGGTTTTAATTAATTAACAGATGGGGACTCTCAACAAATAGATGGAAACTATAAATAATAGCCAAATACAAATCCTAGAGCTAAAAGTGAGACTTCTGAAATTCAAACGAAATAATCATGTATTTAGTCTTAATAGCTGATTGGAAATGCAGAAGAAAGGGTCAATAAACTTGAAGATTAATAGAATTTACCTAGTCAGAAGAACAGAGAGAGGGGGAAAAAAAACCAAAAAACAGAACCTTAGTGGCTTGTGTGACAATATCAAATAGTCTGATATACGTATTACATAACTGGAGTTCCAGAAGGAAAGGACAGGAAAAGAGGACAGGTAAAGAAAAAAATATATAAGAAAATGGTCTTGCTTTAGGAAATATTCTCTTAAAAAGTCAGGAATATAGGGTTGTAATGTGACTTACTCTCAAATGTTTCAGAAAACGTAATATGCAAAGAGGCAATGCCCATATATACATATATGTTTATATGGGGGTATATATATCTGTATCTATACCTTTATTGTATACTTACATCTAAATTCAAAAAGGTGTGTGTAAGGGTTATATCCTTTCACCATACTTATTCAAACTGTATGCTCAGTAAATAATCTGAGAAGCTGAACTATATGAAGAACTCTGCAGCAGGGTTAGAGGAAGACTCATTAACAACCTGCCATATGCCGATGACACAACCTTGCTTGCTGAAATTGAAGAGGAGTTGAAGCACTTACTGAAGAAGATGAATGACTACAGCCTTCAGTATTGATTACATCTCAACATAAAGAAAACAAAAATCCTCACAACTGGACCAGTAAGCAACATCATGATAGACGGAAAAAAGATTAAAGTTGTCAGGGATTTTGTTTTACTTGGATCCACAATCAACACCCATGGAAGCAGCAGTCAAGAAATCAAATGAGGTATTGCATTGGGCAAATCTGCTGCAAAAGACCTCTTTAAAGTGTTGAAAAGCAATGATGTAATTCTGAGGACTAAGGTGTGCCTGATCCAAGCCATGGTATTTTCAATCTCCTCTTATGCATGCGAAAGCTGAACAATGAATAAGGAAGACCAAAGAAGAATTGATGCCTTTGAATGATGGTTTTGGCAAAGGATATTGAATATACCATGGACTTCCAGAAGAATGAAAAAGTCTGTCTTGGAAGAAATACAACAAGAGTCTCATGTACTTTGGATTTTATTTCCTATTTTTTTATTTTTTCCCATACAAAAATTTATACATACAATGTTATGTGACTCTAATTGCTCTCCCCACACTGTGACAGCACACTCCTCCTTTCTACCCCTGAATCCCCATGTCGATTCAACCGGCTCCTAACCCTCGCTGACTTCTCATCTCACCTCTAGACAGAAGCTGCCTATTTAGTCTCTTGTATCTACTTGAGCTAAGAGGCACACTTCTCACGAATATCACTTTATGTCCCACAGTCCAGTCCAATCCCTGTCTGAAGAGTTGGCCTCGGAAATTGTTTTAGTTCTGGGCTGATAGAGAATCCAGGGGCCATGATTTCTGGGGTTCCTCCAGTCTCAGTCAGAACATTAAATCTGGTCTTCTTACCAGAATTTGAGTTCTGCACCCCATCTTTCTTCTGCTCCATTCGGGACTCTCTGTTGTGTTCCCTGTCAAGGCAGTCATTGGTGGTAGCCGGGCACCATCTAGTTCTTCTGGTCTCAGGCTGATGAAGTCTCCGGTTTATGTGGCCCTTTCTGTCTCTTGGGCTACTACTTTCCTTATATCTTTGGTTTCCTTCATTCTCCTTTACTCCAGGTGGTTGGGACCAATTGATGCATCTTAGATGGCCTCTTGCAAGCTTTTAAGACCCCAGATGCCACTCACCAAAGTAGGATTCAGAACATTTTCTTAATAAGCTTTGTTATGCTAATTAACTTAGATATCCCCTGAAACCCTGGTCCCCAGAAGCCTACCGCTGCTACTCTGACCCTCAAAGTGTTTGATAGTATTCAGGAAACTTCTTAACTTTGGTTTAGTCTAGTTGTGCTGACTTCTCCTGTAGTGTGTGCTGTCCTTCCCTTCACCTAAGATAATTCTTATATGCTATCTAGTTAGTAAGTAACCCTTACCTTCCTCCCTCACCCTCGTAACCATCAAAAAATGTTTTCTTCTGTGTTTAAACCTTTTCTTGAGTCCTTATAAGAGTGGTCTTATACAATATTTGTCCTTCTGTGATTGACTAAATTCACTCAACATAACGAACTCCAGCTTCCTCCATGTTATGTTTCATGGCTTCATCATTGTTCTTTATCCTTGAGTAGTATTCCATTGTGTGGATATACCATAATTTGTTTATCCATTCGTCCATTGAAGGGCACCTAGGTTGTTTTCATCTTTTTGCTATTGTGAACAGTGCTACAATGAACATCGGTGTGCATATATCTATTCAGGTGACGGCTCTTATTTCTCTAGGATATATTCCAAGGAGGGGGATAGATGGATCATATGGTACTTCTATTTCTAGCTTTTAGGGAAGTGCCAAATTGATTTCCAAAGTGGTTGTACCATTTTACATTCCCATCAACAGTATGTAAGTGTTCCAGTCTCTCCACAACCTCTCCAGCATTTATTATTTTGTGTTTTTTGGATTAATGCTAACATCATTGGAGTGAGATGGTATCTCCTTGAAGTTTTGATCTGCATTTCTCTAATGGCTAATGATCATGAGCATTTCTTAATGTGTCTGTTAGTGACCTGAATATCTTCTTTGGGGAAGTGCCTGTTCATATCCTTTGCCCATTTTTTAATTGGGTTATTTGTCTTTTTGTTGTTGAGATTTTACAGTATCCTCTAGATTTGAGAGATTGTATGCTGATCAGATTTGTCGTAGCCAAAATTTTTTTCCCAGTCTGTAGGTTGTCTTTTGAATCTTTTGGTGAAGTCTTTTGATGAGCATAAGTTTTTGATTTTTAGGAGCTCCCATTTATCTAGTCTCTCTTCTGGCGCTTGTGAATTGTTACTTATGGTTCGTATAGTGTTTATGCCATGTATTAGGGCTCCTAGTGTTGTCCCTATTTTTTCTTCCATGATCTTTAACGGTTTCGATTTTATATTTAAGTCTTTGATCCAGTTTGAGTTAGTTTTTGTGCATGGTGTGAGGTATGGGTCTTGTTTCAGTTTTTCGCATATAGATATCCAATTATGCCAACACCATTTGTTAAAGAGACTGTCTTTTCCCCAATTAACAGACTTTGGGCCATTGTCAACTATTAGCTGCTCATAGGTAGATGAATTTACATCTGGATTCTCAATTCTATTCCATTGGTCTATGTATTTGATGTTGCACCAGTACCAGGCTGTTTTGACTAGTATGGCGGTGTAATAGGTTCTAAAGTCAGGTAGCGTGAGGCTTCCCACTTTGTTCTTCTTCTTGAGTAATGCTTTACTTATTCGGGGCCTCTTCCCTTTCCATATGAAGTTGGTGATTTGTTTATCCATCTTATTAAAAAATGCCATTGGAATTTGGATCGGGATTGCATTTTAACTGCAGATTGCTTTGGGTAGAATTGACATTTTCACTATGTTGAGTATACCTATCCATGAGCAAGGTATGTTTTTCCACTTATGCAGGTCTCTTTTGGTTTCTTGCAGTAGTATCTTGCAGTTTTCATTGTATAGATCTTTTACTTAGATTTATTCCTAAGTATTTATCTTCTTGTGGGCTACTGTAAATGTTATTGATTTGGTGATTTCCTCTTCGATGTTCTCTTTGTTGGTGTAAAGGAATCCAACTGATTTTTGTATGTTTATCTTATATCCTGAAATTTTGCTGAAATCTTCTATTAGTTCCAGTAGATTTCTTGTGGATTCTTTGGGGTTTTCTGTGTATAAGATCATATCATCTTCAAATAGATACTTTTGACTTCTTCCCTACCAATTTGGATGCCCTTTATTTCCTTTTCTAGCCTAATTACTGTGGCTAGGACCTCCAGCACAATGTTGAATAAGAGTGGTGATAAAGGGCATCCTTGTCTTGTTTCCATTCTCAGCGGGAATGCTTTCAATGTCTCTCCGTTTAGGATGATGTTGGCTGTTGGCTTTGTATTAATGCCCTTAATTATATTGAGGAATTTCCCTTCTAGTCGTATTTTGTTGAGAGTTTTTATCATGAATGCGTATTGGACATTGTCAAATGCCTTTTCTGCATTGATTGAGAAGATCATGTGCTTCTTGTCTTTTGTTTTACTTATGTGATGGATTACATTGATTGTTTTTCTAACGTTGAACCATCCCTGCATACCTGGTATAAATCCCACTTGCTCATGGTGAATTATTTTTTTGATATGTTGCTGAATTCTACTGGCTAGAATTTTGTTGAGGATTTTTGCGTCAATGTTCGTGAGAGATATTGGTCTGTAATTTTCTTTTTTTTGTGGTGTCTTTCCTGCTTTTGTATCAGTGTTATGCTGGCTTCATAGAATGAGTTTGGGAGTATTCCATCCTTTTCTATGCTTTGAAATACCTTTAGTAGTAGTGATGTTAACTCTTCTTTGAATGTTTGGTAGAATTCTCCAGTGAAGCTGTCCTGGACAGGGCTTTTCTTTGTTGGGAATTTTTAATTACCTTTTCAATCTCTTCTTTTGTTATGGATTTATTTATTTATTCTGCCTCTGTGTTAGTTTAGGTAGGTAGTGAGTTTCTAGAAGTTTGTCCATTTCCTCTAGGTTTTCAAATTTGTTAGAGTACAATTTATCTTAGTATTCTATTATGCTTCTTTTAACTTCAGTTGGGTCTGTTGTGATATTACCCATCTCATTTCCTATACAGGTTATCTGCTTCCTCTCCTGTTTTTTTGTCAGTTTGTCCAATGCTTTATCAGTTTTGTGGATCTTTTTAAAGAACCAGCTTTTGGTCTTGTTAACTCTTTCAATTTTTTTTTTATTCTCTGTTTCATTTAATTCTGCTCTACTTCTTATTGTTTCCTTCCTTCTGGCGCCTGATGGCTTCTTTGCTGCTCTCTTTCTGTTTGTTCCAGTTGTAGGGTTAATATTTTGACTATGGCCATTTCTTCTTTTTGGATGTGTGTATTTATTGCTACAAACTGACCTCTGAGCACTGCTTTTGCTGTGTCC
>NW_004443970.1:16846284-16854286 GCF_000243295.1 Trichechus manatus latirostris
AGCCTGGCTAGAAGGCGTAGAGGTATACAATGCCAGGTATTCCAGGAACAGAAAGAGAAGGAAGATATAGAGAGATGAGAAACTGAGCAATGAAGAAAGACAAAAAGGGAAAAAGAGGGAAAAGAAAACAAAACAAATTAAAAAAAAAAGAACAAGAAAGGCCCCCAAAAAAATAACAACAACAAAAATCCAACAAAAAATGAAATGCCCTCAGGGATCCCCATGCACTTCTGTGCAAGCCGAGGGGGAAATGTCATTGCCACGAAGCACCACCTGGCCAGAAAGGGCTCCCAACTCAAGAAAAGGAAAAGAAAACAGACAATTCAAAACAAACAAATGAACAAAAGCCCCGGGATCCCACCAATGTGGCTGCCCAGGCCAGGAAGCAGCTCCACACTTGAACAGAGCTCCAAAGCCCCTCAGGAAGAAGCATAGATGGCACAAGGAGCCAGGTATTTGAGCGAAATGGGGGAGGTGGTGAGGGGTAAGGAAGAAATCAAAAGAAGCAGAAAAAAAAAGCAACACTATAAGCCAACAAATGGCACTCAGAGAGCCAGCTAGTGTGGGCTGGCGTTTCTCCGACAAGAGACTGTGTCCGCGGGAAGCAAAGGGGGCCAGGTGTGGGTGAAGAAGGGTAGGGAGTGGGAAAGCATATATCACAAGTTACCAGAGCTCTGCAGTCCCTCAGGAAGAAGCAAAGATGGTGCACGGAGCCAGGTATTTGAGCGAAAGTTGGGGGAGGTGGTGAGAGGTAAGGAAGAAATAAAAAGAAGCGGATAAAAGCAACACCAGCAGCCAACAAGTGGCACTCAGAGATCCGGCCCGTTGGGTGTGTGGAATCCAAGCAGCCGGTGATTCCCGGTCAAGAGATTGTGGCTGTGGGAAGCAGAGGAGGCCGAGTCGGGGTGAGGAACGGTGGGGGGTGTGAAAGCGTATATCACAAATTACCAGTTGTTTTGTCTCCTGCTGGAAGCTCTGTGAGGCTGCTTTCTCATACCCCCTGTTTGCTGGTCTCCGATAGGAGTCCAAGATGGCGGATCTGCACTGCGTTAGCTGGTAGGGGAACCTCTGCATGAATGTCTCCTCGCTCTCCGTTCTCTGTCAGTTTTCTGAATCCATTTGGTGCTTGGCTGAGTTCTTCTTCTCTTCATTTGATGTTTTAGGGTTTCAGGATTGTTGCATTCTCTGTTCGGCTTAGTTTTTTGGATCTTGCTGTGGAGGGATGGTGTGGTGCTTCTGTCTAGAGCGCCATTTTGCCGGAACTGAAAATGTTGTAATCGGACACTTCCAGGTCTGCTTGGCACCTGTCTACATTTTTTTAAGTCCCTCTTTTTTGTTTTAATGTTGTCGTCTTTTACATATTGATATCTGTTTCCCTATTTTCAGTGTTTTAGCTTTGATTTATTTTTGTGACTTCCCTATCTTGGTTGATATCTCGTTGTTCTATCCTGTGTTCTAGTCTTGGGTTGTAATCTGATGTTACTGATTTTCTAACTGGAGCACTCCCTTCAGTATTTCTTGTAGTTTTAGTTTGGTTTTTGCAAATTCTCTAAACTTCTGTTAATCTGGAAATGCCCTAGTTTCACCATCATATTTGAGAGACAGTTTTGCTGGATATATAATTCTTGGCTGGCAGTTTTTTTTTCCTTCAAGTCTTTATATATGTCATCCCATTGCCTTCTTGCCTGCATGTTTTCTGCTGAGTAGTCTGAGCTTATTCTTATTGACTCTCCTTTGTAGATGACTTTTCGTTTCTCCCTAGCCACTTTTAAAATTCTCTCTTTATCTTTCATTTTGGCAAGTTTGATTATAATATGTTTTGGCGACTTTCTTTTGGGATCTACCTTACGTGGGGTTTGATGAGCATCTTGGATAGATATCTTCTCATCTTTCATGATATCATGGAAGTTTTCTGCCAACAAATCTTCAACAATTCTCTCCGTATTTTCTGTTATTCCTATCCCCCCGTTCTAGTATTCCAATCGCTCATAGGTTATTCCTCTTGATAGATTCCCACATAATTCTTAGGGTTTCTTCATTTTTTTTAATCCTTTTATCTGATTTTTCCTCAAATAAGTTGGTGTCAAGTGCTTTATCTTCAGTCTCACTAATTCTGAGTTTCGTTGCCTCAGTTCTGCTTCTATGACTTTCTACTGAGTTGTCTAATTCTGAAATGTTGTTGTTGATCTCCTGGATTTCTGGTTGCTGTCTCTCTATGGATTCTTGCTGCCTGTTAAATTTGTCATTATGATCTTTTCTAATCCTTTTAATTTCCTCTATTCTGTGTTCTGAATTTTGCTTAACTTCTTTCCTAATTTCTTGAAGAGTTCTGTATATTAATCTTTTTTATTCTGCCTCTGGTAATTCCAAGAAATTTCCCTTCTCTGGAAAATTTCTAGATTCTTTGTTTTGGGTTCTTGCTGAAGCCATCATGGATTCCCTCTTTATGTGATTTGATATTGACTGTTGTCTCGGAGCCATCAATAATTTATCATATTTATTTATTTTATGTTTGCTTACTGTGTCCTAGCTTCTTGTTTTGTTTTGATATGCCCAAATAGGCTGCTCATATGAGCTTGTTTGATTATTGACACCTTTCTAGCTCTAATGTCCTGTCACCAGGTGGTTAGATCTGTTACTAGGTATGTGAGCTCAGGAGTCCGCTCACTCCTGCTGTATAGATTCAGCTCAGGTGTCCAGGTAGGTAGCCACTAAGTGTGTGGTGTAGCCTCTCATTTACAGTCCTAGACAGGCATGGGTGATTGGTGTAGGCATGAGCATCTGGCTGCAGCAGGGTGACACACTCTGAGCAAGACAGGGGGCTGACTGTCACCTCCAAGTGTCCAGGAGAAAACTGTGTCCTCCATCCCTAGAGTGCGTAGGTGGGTGGGTTTTGTAGCCAGACTATGAGCACCTAATGCTGTTGGATTTAAGGACTGAGGGGCACCTCTTATTCATGGGCCCCTCTCACAGGGGGCTAGGTGGTGTGGATGGAGCCAACAGTCCTCAGGCGTTTGACGTGGGTAGGTGAAGACCCTGCTTAATGGGCAGAGCAGTGTCAAATGTCAAGAACCTTCCACTTCACAGCTGAAACTCTTAAGTTAGAGTTTTGGTATATACCCTGTTGTACCATGGTAATGAGGGCCTACGCCATTGAGATGGGCCCACACAAGTCTATGCAGGGGGAAAGGCAATCAAAGTCTGTGGACCCCTTATGCTTGTGTTTAGGTAAAGGAATTGTGCCTACCCTGGGTTCCTGGCTTAGGGGAGCTGGCAGTTTATTTTATCCCCCTGTTTATTTGTTCACTCTCCAAGGCAGGGAGAATGGCTCCGGGCATGTGACGGATCCTACTTCTGGCCCAGGGTACTCGGTAATTGCTGAAGCCTGTCTGGGACCCAGTGCAGAGCTGGAAGAAGGGAGGTAAATGGGAGAGAAGTTTCTCCCTAAGGGTAGTGTTTTTGATTCTTGTAGTAAGCCGTGCACAAGTATTTACTGATGGCTGCTTCTCACTGGTTCTGCGTGGCCAAGTAGACTCTTAGCGGCTGGATCTCTCCCTGTGCAGAATACACCTCCAGAGCATGGGTGCTTACCTGCCTCACCGCTCACCCCTGAGCTGATCAGGCCTGAAGGTCTCAGGCTTTTGCTGAGCCAGGTCTGGCAACTCCTCACTGCTTCCGAACCATCTTTCCCTCCCCTTGCCACTCAGTCTGGTTCCCCAACTCTGCCTTTGATGTTCAGGGCTCCCAGATTGCCATATATGATCGAATCACTTGTTTTTTCAGGTCTTTGTTGTAAGAGGGTCCACCAGAAGCATCTGACTACTTTGCCATTTTGGACCCACCTACAGAGTCTCATGTACTTTGGGCATGTTGTTGCGGGGGAGAGTCCCTGGAGAAGGACAACATGCTTGGTAAGGCAGAGGGTCAGTGAAAAAGAGGAAGACATTCAAGGAGATGGATTGACACAGTGACCTCAACAATGGGCTCAAACATAGCAATGATTGTGAGGATGGTGCAGGACAGGGCAGTGTTTCGTTCTGTTGTACATAGGGTCACTATGAGTTGGAACTGCCTCGACGGCACCTAACAACAACAACATCATATCTGTAAGTTTATATGTAATGTTTCCAGCTCAAAAGAAAAATAAAGATCATATTTATAAAGATACTGGTAATAAAAGGCAATAATGAAAAAAAATGAGGTATTCCACTTACGTTAGAACTGACTTACAGTGAAGTCGTTGGAAAGAAACCCCATCATAAGTAGAGAACTTCCTGTATTCAATGTCATCTCTCAAGAGACAAGGATAAACCAATGGAGAAAAATGTAAACATTAAGTGAAACTGGGTTGAGGAGTTAATTTTAAATACTATCCCCTTGAAAGTCTCACTAGAGTGATTAAAAAAACAGTTTTATCTTCCTTAAGAAGGCAGGAGACTGCTTGCTTCCTGATCTCAGCATCTCTATCCTTCATAAGGTTGGAACCAATTTTCTGTCCTCAGCAGTCTCAGCTCCTTCGCTGTCCCCATGACTGTTATGGATTGAATTGTATACCTTGAAAACATATATGTTGAAGTCCTAAACCCTGTACCTGTGAATGTGACCTTATTTGGAAGTAGAGACTTTAAAGATGGTATTGGATAACATTAGGTCATACTAGAGTAAGGTAGGTCCTAATGCAATCTGAGTGTTGTTCTTTTAAACGAGGCAAAGAGACACAGAAAGACAGATGGAGAAAGGGCAGCTATGTGAATATGCAGTTACAAATCGAGGAATACCTGGGGCTACCAGAAGCTGGAAGATACAAAGAAGGATCTTCTCCTAGAGACTTTGGAGAGAACATGGGCCAGGTGACCTGTTATTTTGGACCTCTAGACTCCAGAACTATGAAACAATACTGTCTGTTCTTAAAACTACACAGCTTGTGGTCTTTTGTTACAGCATCAATAAGAAATATATATATACATATGTATGTATATGTATATTTAAGGAATCTCAAATGGACAATCCAGGACTTAGCACTGCCTATCTATTGGTTTGCATCAATACGTGAACCTGGGTCTAGTTACAATACCCGGTCTGATGCTGGTCCACCATTCTTAGTATCTATGTGTAAGTCTTCCTTAACTTCCTAAGTCATCTAGGAATGTGAGCCCATCTTCATTTTGCAAGTCCTTAAAAGAAAGGAATCCTGACCTTGAAAACTTACATTGGTGAGTAAAAAATGTTCTCTCCAGTACCCATTATTTATTTCAATCTACCACTGTCGTAGCCTGCCTTGCCTACTTCTAAGACTACTTAGCCTGGCTTGAATTTATCAGATGCTTAATATTTACTGAACTGTATCTAAACAGAATCTGTCAATATATGTTTGTAATACTATATCCTTTTTTAACCCACTAAACTAGACCGCTCTTGCCATTTTGTTTTATTGGTGTTTGTCTCATTTCACCTGCTAAAGATAGTTCATTGACTTAGAACATTTCAGTAACTTACACTCAAGTGAATTTCTCCTTCCTGCCATTTTTGTTTTATAACCCAACCGACACACTATTCCATTGAGAAATCCATCCAAGACAATCTAGTATGTAGCAAATATAAAGAACCTACTGGGCTATTTTTTTTTTAGTGAGTATATACATAAACTATAAAGCTTAGAAGGAAGTTAATAAATGTAAAGAGTAAGGCAGCATACATTAAATATAAAAAGTGGAAAGTGCAGGAACATAGTAGATTGTCCTTAATGTATAGTCAATGAGTGCAGAATTACTGGAGCCACGGTCAGGAAAACCATTAGGATTTCTCCTAAATATCAAACCATATCTGTTGATAGTGACCACTGGCAATGCTGTGAATTTTGAGACTGTTAAGGGCTTAGCTAAATGGATCAATCAGTATGATTTGCCAGGGTATGGAAGACACTGCACAAGTGCCATAGTTTTGCCTTCCTTATCCTAGCTTCGAATCTATTTCTGAAAGAATAGTAAAATGTCTTTAATATATGTCTCCTAACCATGGACTAGATAACTTATGAGGAGGTATCAACCTTATTGTTTCTCTGTGCCGTGTATTGAAGGGAATATTACAGTATTAATGCCGACCCCATGCCAAGCACTGTGTTAGGCAGACATATCAATAACTTTTATCATTTATTTTTTATAACAATCTTTTAAGATATACTATTATATCAATGGCATATGTAAGGATAATTAGGAACAGAAATTTAAGTAATTTCCCTTCAGTCTTTCAACCAACTATTTAAGATATTTGACCCTAAATCAAATGAGACAACCTTGCTTTTCACTTAGGTTTTTTTTTTTTTTTTTTTTCTGGTTACGGTATAATTAAATGACTCTTTAATTCTGCACTCATTTCAGATCCTATATGTAGTGACATGTCATTACATTTAAGACTCTATGAGAAAAAAAAGAGAATAATGAACAAGAAACACACCTGTTTTAGCTATCTATTGCTGTGTAAGAATTCATTAGCTTGAAACAATAGTCATTGTATTCTTTTATGCACTCATTAGTTCTGGGTGAGGTATTGGGGAAGTGCTCAGCTGGGCAGGTCTGGATTGGGTTATCTCAAGCATTAGATAGGGCCAGAGCTAGAACCAGCAGGGCCTATCTGGGGATTTCTCTCTCTCTCTCTCTCTCTCTGTGAGACCTATGGTCTCAGAGCCTCTCCATGTAGTCTCTCTGTTTGGTAGCTTGGGCTTCTCAGAACTTCGCAGCCCCTAAGAAGCCATGGTATTTACATGACAGTTAACAGTTTCAAGTGTGAGTATTCTAGTGGACAAGGTTGAAACTACATGATCTAGTTTCACAAATTATGTTGTATCATTTCCTGTTAAACTCCGTAAATTGAAGCAGTTGCAAAAGTACATCCAGTTCCAAGGAGAGGGAACATAAATCTCTGCCTCTCAATGAGAGGTGTGTCAAAAGAGTTTAAAGACATACTATAAAACTTCCATGCCTTTCTTCCCATCCTTTCCTTCACTTGTTTCTTGACGAAAGTAACCAAGATCTATGTCTCTAAAGCCAACAAGAAAGCCACAATCACTTACCTAATCAGCACTGGTTATTCAGTTAATACAAACTGGTTGCAGTGTGTACTAATGAAGAAGATACTGTGTACCTTGTCGGTAATGTTGTTAGAAATAATAGGAAACAGTATAAAACAGTTTCCCTAAGCTGAAGAGCTTAGCATCTAATTGTGAAGTATATAGCTACACCTTTTCTTTCTGAACCCTGTTCTCTTTTCAGAAAGTCTTATTAGCTTAAGGTGGCCCAGTGGTTATTTGGTTACTATATCTGTGATTCAGCCCAAAATCCACTCTCACAATCAGAATTCCAAATATTTTCCATGTCTACATTTTTATTAAGTTTTCTTCACTGTGAAAGAATGAGGTGATATTAGCTTCAGGATACCTAAGAATTCATTAGCTTTCTTTTCAATGGCACATTCCAGAAGGTAACTTTAGCAACTTTAAACCTGAACTGCACAACAGAATGAGAAAACAGATTCTAAACTATTTTTTGTTTGTTTGTTTGTTTTTTGCCTTTTCTTTATACAGTTCTTTGGTCTGAATAAAACCCTACCTTTTTTTGCTGGTGTAAAAAATCAGTCATGCAAAGGCTGAAAATTATCAGCCTCCCCACCTGTGAATAAAGAAGGTTGTCTGCTAGTCAACTATTGGAAATTAATGCCCTGATACATTTTCCTTCTTCTGTTTCCCATAAAGCAGAGGGAAGCAAAATGCTTACGACATCAATGCCACTGCTATGACTAAGAGTGCTATGGTGGATAGTGGTCTTATAAGCTTTAAGTCATAAGTGGGAGAAAAGAAGAACTAAAACAAATAAAAAGCTAAATAAGTAAATAGATAGACAGACAGACATATAGATAGATATAGTAAAAACAATAGAAAGCAGAACAGAAAGAGAAAATAAAAAGAAATATAGGGATCCTGGGAACTTTGCTCTTCTTTAACCTTTCT
>NW_004443970.1:16860325-16928105 GCF_000243295.1 Trichechus manatus latirostris
ATGAATCTGTGAAGCATCTCATAACATGGATGAAACTGGAGGACATTATGCTGAGTGAAATAAGTCAATCACAAAAGAACAAATATTCTATGAGACCTCTATTATAAAAACCCATGAAAATGTTCACACACAAAATGTAACAATCTTTGTTGGCTACCAGGGATGGGAGGGGTTGGGGAGAAATACTAAATATTCGATAGATAAGTGGTATCTTGGGTGAAGGGTGAGAAGGTACACAATACAGGGGAAACCAGCACCACTTGAACAAGGAAAGGTCATGGAAGCTCCATAGACACCTTCAAACTCCCTGAGGGACTGAATTGCTGGGTGGAGGGCTGTTGGGAGCATTGTCTCGGGGAACTTCTAGCTCAATTGGCATAACAAAGTTTATAAAGACAGTGTTCTACATTCTACCTTGGTGAGTAGCGTCTGGGGTCTTAAAAGCCTGTGAGCAGCCATCTAAGATACTCCACTGGTCCCATCCCTTCGGGAGCAAGGGAGAATGAAGAGAATAAGACACAAGGAAAAGATTAGTCCCAGGGACTAATTGTCCACAGCTACCAAGGCCTCCACCAGACTGAGTCCAGTACAGCTCCATGATGCCCGCCTACCACCACTGACTGCTCTGACTGGGATCACAAAGAGGGTCCTGGACAGAGCTGGAAAAGGATGTAGAACAGAATTCTAACTCAGAAAAAAAAGACCAGATTTACTGGCATGACAGACTGGAGAAGCCCCGAGAGTATGTCCCCCAGACACCCTTTTAGCTTAGTGGTGCGGTCATCTCCGAGGTTCACCGTTCAGCCTGGGAGTGGACAGCCCCATAAAACCAAATGGGACTATGAGGTACAGCAGTCCAGGGACAAGGGCCAGAAGGCAGAAGGGGCAAGGAAGGTGATGATAGGGAACCCAAGGTTGAGTAAGGATAGTGTTGGTATGTTGTGAGGTTGTTAACCATTGTCATAGGGCAACATGTGTACTAACTGTTAAATGAGAAACTATTTTGTTCTGAAAGCCTTCATCTAAAGTGAGAATAGCAGCACAACTGGAAGAACGTAATCAATGTCACTGAACTGTGCATGTAGAAATTTTTGAAATGGTGTATCATTGGCTGTGTATATTTTCACTGAAAAAAAAAAAAAGGTCGAGAAGGGAGAAGGTTGACATGTTGTGGAGTTGTTAATCGATGTCATAAAACAAGATGTGTACTACTGTTTCATGAGAAACTATTTGTTTTGTAACCCTTCACCTGAAGTACAATAAAAAGGTAATATAAAGGGAAGTATGAGGGGAGATGAGATTAGAAGGGGACAGAAAGAAAAGAAAATAGATGAATGGCTTGAAGGAGATGTTGAATGTTATCAAATATCTTCATTCTTTCTCTTTAATTAATTTTAGTTGTTTTAAGAGTTATAAGAAAGAAATGATAATTTTGGGGCATGTGTACTAAGTTCTAACACTATGCTATTTTCTAGATTTTGTTTAGAATTATGCACATATTTTCAGATACCATGACTGGATTTATTTAAAATTAGGAAACATAAAGTATGTTAAACATTACCTAAAATATCATTAGATAAATGGGAACTGCTGATTACAACCAAGTACATATATAGAAAGTCTAGAAGATAAGCCCCCTCCAGAAGAATAGAATACAGCTGAATGTATGCATTTCGTGAAAATGCTGTTGAACTGCTTGAAAGGATCATTCCACTCCTTAAAAGAACATGATACAATCCAAATATTTACTTATACAATTCTGACAGGTAAAGACCTGGGAAGTTGTTACTTCTGTCATTACAATGGGAGCCTTGGTGGCTCAGTGGTTAAGAGTTTGTCTGCTAACCAAAAGGTCAGCAGTTCGAATCCACCACCTGCTCCTAGGAAACTCTATGGGGCCATTCTACTCTGGGTTGCTACATAGGGTTGCTATGAGTCGGAATCGACTCAATGGCAGTGGGTTATCCTTACACTGAGGGCAGTGGTGGTTCATAGAATTCTCTCCTTCCACGCAGAAGACCCAGATTTGATTCCCAGCCAATGCACCTCACGCACAGCCACCACCTATCTGTCAGTGGAGTCTTGTGTTGCTATGATGGTGAACAGGTTTCAGTGGGGTTTTCAGACTAAGACAGACTAGGAAGAAAAGTCTGGTGATCTACTTCCAAAAATCAGTCAGTGAAAACCATGTGGATCACCATGGTCCAATCCTGGTGGGCCATGGGGCTGTCATGAGTCGAGGACCTACTGGATGGCAGCTAACATCAACAACATCCTTAAAACAAGAACAACTAAAGAAATCTGGAAAGAGTGAACCCATATCTGCTTATCTGCAGAAAAGGCCGTAAAGTGGTAGGAGGACTTAAACGGTAATTTTGTTGAACTGCTGGAGGCTGAGTGTGGTCTAGCATGAGAGTGAGAAATTCCTTCCCTCCGCCCAGGTTCTAACCTGTATCTTTCTTCCTTTCCCCTGTCAATGCTTTATTGCCTGAGTATTCTCCCAGGCTCACAACTCAGTGATCCAAATGCCCACTGAAGTCATTTTAGTTTTTTTAAAATCAATTTGAGTTGGACACCAACTCAAGAAGTATGAGAAATCTTGTGCTCTTCCCCAAGATTTCTTTGATTTCCTAACGACTCTGAGTTTCCTGTTTTTACTGAGTTCCAATATGATTTTTTGCTTAATTTCCTAAAACTGTTTTCTCTTTTCTGAAGGACAGAACTATGTAATACATGAATTTCCTTAATCCCTCTAACCACTTCTGAAGTGTCCAGACTTCTGACTTTGAGATCCACAATTTTCCAATTTATTGATTTTTTTTTTTTTTTTAGTTTATGCCTGTAAGTTCACCAAACACCTTCTATATTTTCTGAAACTGGATAATATTTTAAAAATGTGTAAAAAGAAATGAAAGAACAGTTTGGATTCAAGGCAATTTGTTTCATAAAATTCAAGATAACTGGAGTTTCCTATAGGTAAGCTGTTGTGATATTACAATTGTTCCTTCTAGAATTATATCAAACTTTCTTTCATTCTAGTTGATGAAATATAGAATTAAATCTATTTAATTGGTGTTATTAAGGCTTTCTAATAAGTATCATTAAAAGAAGTGTTTTTATTGGTTATGTTAACAAGAAAGGTAACAAGCCAAGTAGTAAATGTTTTCTCCTTTTTCAGCACACACTTGCTGCATGTATTTTATTTGTGATCTTAAATTGAAGCATGAAACAGTCATTTGATAGAGTATCATTGTTAAATTATGAATCAGGAAAGCTCTTACTCACACAGTGGATTTTTATGAGTATCTTAATTGTGGAGTTAATGCAAGCTATAGATTTACGCTGATTAAATCCAGATGGCTCACTCGCCTGATCTTTAGAAGTTTAAATTGTCAGTTACTGATTCTCCTTTTCCTACTGCGCACTTTCAGCAACAATACCTATTTTCCTTATTTTGAAAAGATATCCCACTTTTGGTATCAAATTTACTCTAGATTTTCTGCATGCTAATGTTTTTAAGAGTTAATGATTTTCTGAACACATGAGAAAGGACAGAATATATATTTTAAATTTTAAAATACCCTTGCCACCGAAAGCTCTCATATTTATAGAAATAAGATTGTTTTCCCTGTATCCTTCAAACTAATTATTTAATCTGAAGAATAAGAAAATCAACTTCTCAAGAAACACAAGTTTATGTACCTGTGTTCATGTCGGCAATATTTAATAGAGTTGTTTGGAATTTAAGAATTACAGTTTGAGGCAGATTTGATTTTGAAAAGAGTAGGTGTTTTCAATCGCCTCATATGCATGCAAAAGCTGTACAATGAATAGGGGAGACCCAAGAAGAATTGAAACCTTCAAAGTATGGTGTTGGTGAAGAATACTGAATACACCATGGACTGCCAAAAGAACAAACAAATCTGTCTTGGAAGAAGTACAAGAATGCTCCTCAGAAGCAAGAATGGCGAGACTGTCTCACATACTTTGGACATGTTATCAGGAGAGATTAGTTCCTGGAGAAGCACATCATGCTTGCTAAAATAGAAGACCAGTGAAAAAGGAAGACCTTCAACAAGATGGATTGACACAGTGGCTGCAACGATGGCCTCAAGCATGATCGTGAGGATGGCACAGGATTGGGCAGTGTTTTGTTCTGTCATACATAAGGTCGCTGCGAGTCAGAACAAACTCTATGGCACCTAACAACAACAACATATTTAAATACACAGTTTTCAAAAAAATTATGAGCCCTGGTGACATAGTGGTTAAGAGCTATGACTCCTAACCAGAAGGGCAACAGTTCAAATCCAACAGCAACTCCTTGGAAACCCTATGGCACAGTTCTACTCTGTCTTACAGGGTTGCTATGAGTTGTAATCAACTCAATGGCAATGGTTTTTTTTTTTTTTAAATGTAAATATGGATCCGTAGTTCCTGATCATGCAACAAAATAAATAATAAGCAAACCAAAAAAGAAAAAAAATTGAAAATTAGTAGTTTAAAATGGATTTTCTAACTGCAGCTAAGTGAGTACTGAATAATACTATGGTAGTATAGTTTAAACTCCAAGAGAGACATAACAATTACACCAGATAAAATCTGGCTATTTCTAGAGGGTTAGTTACCAGTGTCTCACTGCCTAAGATGTGAAATAACTAAAATGTAAGGTTATCTTGGAAGTTTAGTTACATATGAAATAAAAAAAACACATATACAAAGAAGATAAGTGAAGGAGGTAGGTGAATAAAGAATTAGGTGAAAAGGAAATATTGTCACCTTCCTCGTATAAGATATTGGCTTGGGTAAAGGTGCAACAATTGTGATAATGTTCCATATGAAAAGCTGTATCCACACTCAGTATTGTTTTCCTTCTTCTGGCCCTACTTTAATGAATCAAACTCATCTCCCCAAATGCTTTCCTTGAATCAGGCTGGCGTAGTCACCTACAAGATTCTAAACTGTCTTGTAGACCACTGGAGAGAGTATAGATTTTCTCTGAAGAAACATGGAAAGTGATTAAGGAAATTTCAGCTGGTAAGTGATACATTAAAAACAGAAGTCACTTTCTATTTTGAAAAATTATATATATTAAATTCATATACTATGTTCCACAATGAGAAAATTTAAATGCAGATTAGAAATAATTTAATCATCAGAAGAGTAAAAAAAGGACTTACAGACTGGGAAAAAATTTTGGCTACAACATATCCAAGATTGGTTTAATCTCAAAATACTTCAATGGCTCAGCAACAAAAAGATAAACAATCCAATTTAAAAATGGGCAAAGGCTATGAACAGACACTTCACCAAAGAAGACATTTCAGCAGCTATCAGACACATGAAGAAATTCTCGAGATCATTAGCCATTAGAGAAATGCAAATCAAAACTATAATTACATATCATCTCACCCCAACAATACTGGCACTAAACAAAAAAAGAAAATTATAAATGTTGGAGAGATTGAGGGAATATTGGAACACTTATGCACTGCTGGTAGGAATGTATGACCTCTATGGAAAACAATATGGTACCTCCTTAAAAAGTAAGAAATAGAAATTCCATATGATCCAGCAATCCCACTCCTATGAATGTATTCTAGAGAAATAAGAGCCAGCACCTGAATAGACGTATGCACACCCATATTCACTGCAGTACTATTCACAATAGCAAAAAGATGGCAACAACCTAAGTGCCCATCAACAGATCAATGGATAAACAAATTATGGCCCATACACACAATGGAAAAATATTAAGCCAAAGGACTAAAGGACCACATGAACCACAGACTCCACCAGCCTGAGTCCAGAACTAGATAGTGCCCAGCTACCACTACTGACCACTCTGATAGGGATCACAATAGAGAGTCCTGGACAGAGCAGAAGAAAAATGTAGAACAAAATTTGAATTCACAAAAAAAGACCAGACTTACTGGTCTGAAATAGACTGGAGGAAACCTGAGACTATGGCCCTTGGACACCCTGATAACTCAGAACTGAAGCCACACCCAAAGCCCACTTTTCAGAGAAAGATTAGACAGGCCTATAAAACAAACAGTAAAACACACGAGGAACATATTTCTTAGTTCAATGAAATATACAAGACCAAATGGGCAACTCCTGCCCAAAAGCAAGACAAGAAGGCAGTAAGGGACAGGAAAACTGGACAAATGGACATGGAGAACCCTGGGCTGGAAAAGGGGAGAGTGCTGTCAATTGCAGGGATTACAATTTATGTGACACAACAGTATATGTATAATTTTTGAATGAGAAACTAACTTCAGCTGTAAACTTTCACCTAAAGTACAATAAAATTAAAAAACGAAAATGCTTTAAAAGAGTAGTACATGTTCATGATGGTTTATTTGTAAAAATGGAGAAAAAATTGAAATTACTAACTCCAGTTAAGAAAAAAAAGTGTCAATAATTTGATGAATTTTCTTTTTTTAGAATATGTAACCAGGTAACAGATCACACTCTACGTTGTTTTGTGTGTTTTGTTTTTCACTTAAAATTTTACTTTGGTTAGGTTCATATATCATTACTAATTCTCGGAATTATATAGTTTTGATGATCGCAAATGATGTTGATAGGCGCCATTAAGTCGGTTCTGACTCACAGTAACTCTACCACCACAGAACGAAACACTGCCTGGTCCTGCGCCATACTCACAGTGGTTGCTATGTTTGAGCCCATTGTTGCAGCCGCTGTGTCAATCCATCTCTTGAAGGGTCTTCCTCTTTTTCACTGATCCTCTACCTTATGCAGCATGATATCCTACTCCAGGGACTGGTCCCTCTTGATAACATGACCAAAGTTCATGAGACGAAGTGTTGCTATCCTCAATTCCAAGGAGCACTCTGGCTGTACATCCTCCAAGACTGACTTGTTCATTCTTCTGGCAGTCCATGGTATATTCAATATTCTTCACCAACACTATAATTCAAAGGTATAGATTCTTCTTCAGGCTTCATTATTCATTGTCCAGCTTTCCCATGCACACGAGGTGACTGAAAGCACCATGCCTTGGGTCAGGCCCATCTTAGCCCTCAAAGTGACATCTTTGCTTTTCAACACTTTAAAGAGGTCTTTTGCAGCAGATTTGTCCAATGTTATATGTCATTTGATTTCTTGACTGCTGCTTCCATTGGTGTTGATCGTGGATCCAAGTAAAATGAAATCATTGACAACTTCAGTGTTTTCTGTTTATCACAAAGTTGCTTATCGGTCCAGTTGTAAGGATTTTTGTTTTCTTTACGTTGAGATGTAATCCATACTGAAGGCCGTAGTCTTTGATCTTCATCAGTAAGTGCTTCAAGTCCTCTTTGCTTTCAGCAAGCAAGGTTGTGTCATCTGCACATAGCAGGTTGTTAGTGAGTCTTCCTCCAATCCTGATGCCACATTCTTCATATAGTCCATCTTCTCGAAGTTTTTGCTCAGCATACAAATTAAATAAGTATGATGAAAAGATACAACCCTGATGCACACCTTTCCTGATTTTAAATCACGAAATATCCTCTTGTTGTGTTCAAATGATTACCTCTTGGTCTATGTACAATTTCCACATGAGCACAATCAATTGTTATTCATAAGGTTTTCACTGTCCAATTTTTTCAGAAGTAGTCCACCAGATCCTTCTTCCTAGTCTGTCTTAGTCTGGAAGCTCTGCTGAAACCTGTCCACCATGTGTGACCCTGCTGGTATTTGAAATACTGGCGGCAAAGCTTCCAGCATTACAGCAACACGTAAGCCACCACAGTAGAACAAACTAACAAGTGCGTGGTGATGGTTGTAAACACTATTTCATAAATGTATATATTAATTCACACTTTTAGAACATTTAGGGGATTTCTATTTTTGGCACGTTTAATAAAAGTTTAACAGACTTTTTAAAAATACATTTAAAACCATTTATCAGAATAGTATTTTAGTCATTATACTATAGTAGTTACAATCATGGATTTGAACTCAAACTCTGTGATGTAGGAATTATGTGTCCTAAGGGAAAGTTTTAACAATATCTATGTCTGGAGTTCTTCATTTGTAAATTGGGAATAATAATAATAGTATCTGTTTCATATTATTCTTGAGGAGTTTAAATGAGACAATACATATAAAGTTTTTGACACACTGCTTGACAGAGTAAATGCTCAAACTTTATTAGCTATTATATTTGTCATTGAAAATCATCATCTAAATATGACCCTGAACAATTGTAAGCATCTTTTTATCTATTGGATATTTTATTTTTAAAAGGGTATTTCAGTTGGTACTCTCAAAATGACATCTGCATTAAAGCACTTGTTTATACACTTCTCAACAAATTCCAGTGACTTTCAAAGATGTTTAGTTGTGTCTAGGTCAGCATTCCCAAAGTGCTTTACAGAGAGCATGAGTCTTAAGACATGTTTATCAGTTAGTTTAAGCTAAGTTATGCTGTCGTTAGAAAAGAACTCAAAATAGTATTGTCTTAACAGGAAAGCTGGTAATAGGGAACCCAAGGTCAAGAAGAGAGAGTGTTGACAAGTCATGGGGTTGTTAACCAATGTCATAAAACAATATGTGTACTAACTGTTTAATGAGAGAGTACTTGTTCTGTAAACCTTCATCTAAAGTACAAAAAAAAAAAAAAATCGTATTGTCTTAAGTAGCCAAAATGTATTTTGGCTTCATTTTTACATGACCGTCACAGGTTGGCTGTGACTTTATGTCATTTATATTCTGGAATCCAGGCCACATGAGAAGCCTCCCTTTAGGACATGCTTGTCTTGTAGCAGAAGGGAAGGAGGAATGGTGGAACCCTATGACACCTCTGCTCAGAAGTGGTACATCCTACTACAATGCATTTTCCATTTGTCAGAGCAAGTCAACTCTGACATCAATGAGTTAGCAAGGGCAGCAGAAGTGAAGAGCCAGATAGGACTATGGTAGGTATTTCTAAACAATAATACAATCTATCCCAACAAACTAATAAACAAACAAAACATACATACATAATGTTTTGGAATTGTTGCTTACATTAAAACTCTCTTGAGAATTACAATGCAAGTAAATGAAATGAAGGCTTTTAAAGGCCTTGAAACCTAGTACTTTATCATCTCCACAACACATTTCACCAGGGAGTCCTTTTGGAGGTAACAGATATTTGACTTTAACACAGCTATAGGACAAAATATAACAGAAATACCACAAGTGGATGACTTTAACAAGCAGAGGTTTATTCTCTCACAGTTCAGGAGGCTAGAAGTCCAAATGTGTGCCAGTTCGAGGGGGAGGCTTTCTCTCTTTGTTAATTTTGGGGGAAAATCCTTGTCATCCATTTTCCCCTGGTCTAGGAGCTTCTCATCGCAAGGACCTCAGGTCCAAGGGATGCGCTAGCTCCTGGCTCTTCTTTCTTGGTAGTGTGAGGTCCCTCTCCTCTCTGCTTGATTCTCTCTTATGTATCTCAAAAGAGATTGACTCAAGATACAACCTACTCCTGTAGATTGAGTCCTGCCTCATTAATGTCATAGAGGTTAGGATTTACAACACATAGGATAATCACATCAGATCCCAAAATGGAGGACAACCATACAACACTGGGAATCATGGCCTAGCCAAGTTGACACATATTATTGGGGGACACAATTTAATCCATGACAGTCCACATCTGAAATTCACAAATTACCCCTAAAATGTAATACTCTATTAGCTTGCTTTTTGGAGCCGTGGTGGCACAGTGGTTAAGTGCCTGGCTGCTAACCAAAAGGTCAGCAGTTCGAATCCACCAGCAGCTCCTTGGAAAACCTATGGAGCAGTTTTATTCTGTCCTATAGGGTCATTATGAGTCAGAATCAACTAGATGGCAATGGGTTTGGTTTTTTTGTTTTTTGTTTTTTTTTTTGTTTAATTAACCTCCTCTTAGTGGTAAAGAATTTTTTTTTAATGACAAAATGAAACTGAATGATGAGCAAAAGAGAATTTTTGTAAAACGTGGATTTTTATGAAACCATCACCATCATAGCAAGGGCAAAGATCAGAGTCAAGGATAGCAGAAATCTAGCTAAGCCTTTGGTAAGATTATTGGGTTTGACAAACATTATTGGGCTTGAGTGTGCTGTTGCAATACCTAATAGGCTATACCAAGAATATTTCATATCAGAATTGTCAATTAGCACCAGATTCCAATGATGATTTATAATGTCTGCTTACTTAAAGTGTGTTCTAGAGGATAGATTTTCCATGAATTACTGAAGGTGATTCTGTTTCTTAAGGATTTCCCATTTCCTGGGTTTAAATATGGGGTACTTCAATGTGCTATAATAGGTATATAAAGAAAGCTTTTGGAGAAATAATTGTCACCAGGCACCAAAACCAAACTTGAAGTTCTTGCCATTTTACACTCGAGTAAAGAAAGCTGGGAAGGAATATGGTGACCGTCAAACTGTGTTACCTAACTACTGAGTCATTTCATGAATCACAGTCCTTCTCTTGTTTCTTCTTGCCATTTTTCTCCTGTTTCTTTAGAGGCTCAAAGTTCAGGAAACCCAAAAATCCGTCTCTCAGAGACCTGAAATAGAGAGAAAGGAAAGAGTGCCTGGAATTTGTCAAATATATCTTCAAATTAATACTATTATACTTCATCATTTTTATCAATTGAATCTGTAATTCAAGTTTCCCTCCCAAATAAAACTTGTCCTTTGGAAAGTAAAACTCTTTACCTATTATCCTTAGTAAAAGTATTAATAGTAATAAATGTCCTCCTCAAATGGATAATGGTATCATTCTTTTTTCCTTACAAACTATCTGATTTTGTCCTTGGGATTTCTTATTTTGCATGCAATTGCAAAATTCAAAGCTCTATATTCTTAGGCTGGAGCCATGGTGGGCCTGTTATTAAAAGTTCAGCTGCTAACCAAAAGGTAGGCTGTTCAAACCCACCAACTGCTCCCTGGAAACCCTAGTGGGCAGTTCTCCTCTGTCCTGCAGGGGGTCGCTATGAGTCAGAATCAACTCCATGGCAACAGGTTTGGTTTTTTGTTTGTTTGTTTGATTTATATTCTTAGAAGTTGATATGTAGAAGCCAAGTTGCAGTTCAGAATATAGATGATAGTAGATTTGGCTCCTGTTCTCTTTCTGTGGAAGGCAGAATGGTTATACTTTTGTCAAATTGTCTCTACCTGAAAGTTCCCTCTCCTCCCCCATGCAGCCATCCCGCACTCTCCTTATTGCAACTGACTTTTGATATTGAGTCGGCAGATTCTTTCCTGTATGTTCTAAATTGTGAATTGCGAAGCAATGCTTTGCTACTTTTATCCATTTTTGTACCTGTTTGCTGAGACACTATCAATGTGCATCTGTTGCGTTCCCTTTCCTCTCTCCTGCTTTGCTGTTGCCTTCCTTAAGCAACTAAAAGAAAAAAGAAGAAGAAGGAATTTGGCTACGATATCCCTAATTTGTCTTTTTTAGAATGAGGCTTTCACAATGAGGACACTGTTTTAAACTGCATTCCTTTCCTTCCACCGAGCTGTGTGCTTCAGGCTGAGGCTCAGTTTGTGTGGAATGCCCTCGAGTACTTGGATTTGCAAGAGGGTCCTTCCTGGTGCTTCTTCCTGTTTTCTATCAGTTTTCAAGCATGAATTCCTTAAATGAGGAAAATAAAATATGTTTGTTTAGGAAACTTTCTCCCTGTCCATCTTTGCTCAGACAGGATAAGAGAAATCTTGACCTATGTATTCCACAGGGACCTTGAAAGTCCCTGCTTACTGGTCAGATAATGTTTTATAAAATAACTTGATAATTCTTTCTTTCTCTCTCTCCTCCTCTCTTCCTTTCTCCAGAAAATGCAGTTCTATCAACATTTTATCTCTACCTACCCTGATCTCTCATAGAGAACTCTGATCCTCCAACTTGAATTTTTGAAATGCCCCTCACTCTACCTCTTAGTTCCCACCCCCCTCCCCCACTTTCTTAAAGAAATGAGACTTCTTCCTCTTTAGATATAAGCATAACTTAGTGGATATGGGTTTGTAATGAAGCTCTCTTCTTAGTCTTACATGTGAAATACTATTTTGTAGGTGAGCTTATGCTACGCTGTTTATATACTATTGTTATAATAACTGTGTTTGCCAGAAGTTACTTGGTAATGAAATACAAATTTCATTTTTAACTATACTATGTATTTCCTAGATATTTTTTCCTCCAAAAAATAAGCTACAGTCAGGTAATATTAAACAGACCAAACCCAGTTCCTTCCTCTTTCTTGTACCTTTATTTCTCTACATTCTTTCCCTTAATGATATGATTTTCTGCCCCATTCCCCTTCTACACTTTTTCTCTTCTTTTCTTTCTTAATATGTTCATTTCACATGTATTTAATAAATACCTTCTATGTTATTTTATTTTTCTTTCATTTATCCCACAAACAATGTTGGCACCCCATATGTGATAGACATCGAGCAGAGAGAGAAACAAAACACGCATAGACCCTGTCTTCAATGAACTTGGAATCTAATGAAAAGGACAGTTATTAAACAAACAAACAGACAGATACGTATGTAACTATACCTATCATGATTGCTATGAGGGAAAAGGATCACTCGCTCTTAGTGAAAATAATGTAATGTGACTAATTGCAGATTGTTTGATCATGGAAGATCTCTTTGAGAAGATACACTTTGAACTGAATCATGAAGGATGATAAGGGATTAGCTAGTGAAGGGAATAATTATATTCCAGGCAACTATGACAGGCCTTTTACTATCCATAGGGACTGTTAAGATGAGAAATGTATTCTCCTGCTTTCAAGTTAGGTACAACTGTCTCTTCTATGTGGATCACTTAAAGATCTGTATGTCTAAATCTGACTTTCGCCTTTAGTTCTGCTACGTACCAGAGAACTCTCAGTAGAAGGTTACAAGACCTATCAAATCAAATTCATCCTGTACTACCCCAAAGATATTTTCTTAAGACTTGAAGATGAACCCAGGGATGAAATTAGCCATGTCTTGTGTGTCTCCTTAAAATATTTTTGAAGATACACAAAAAAGCAAATATTGACAATAGATCTATGTGTTATAAATGAGAGAAGAGCATATGTTCAGTATGGATAAATCTCTGTCAATGCTGTGAATGTTAATAGACTCAGAAACACATAATTATCCCACATGCTATATGTTCCAAACAAACCCACAGCAGGAAATACTCTTAAAGAAATTAAAAAAAATACTTTGTCCCCCACCCCATTTTGTCTAATTACAGATAATAAAGAGTGTTCTTGGCCAGAAATTTGGACACCCAGGGAAGGTGAGGGGAGGTAGTATTCCCTGAACCTCAGGCCTTAGAAAGTTGACCAACTGCATTTGACTTTAGTTCAGTCATAGAACCTAACAATGAGGAGAGGAAAATACCCTCTCTCACAAAAACACCAACCATACATTAGTCTGTCATACTGTGGTGGCTTGTGTGCTGCAGTGACGCTGGAAGCTATGCCACTGGTATTTCAAATACCAGCAGTGTCGCTCGTGGTGGACAGGTTTCAACAGAGCTTCCAGGCTAAGCAGATTAGAAAGAAAGACCTGGTAATCTATGTCAGAAAATTATCCAGTGAAAGTCCTATGGATTGCAACAGAATATTGTCTGATACAGGCCTGGAAGATGAGGCGCCTATGTTGGAAGGTGCTCAAAATATGCAGTAGGTGCAACAATGAACTCGAGCATACCAATGATTATGAAGATGATACAGAACTGGACAGCATTTCATCCTGTTGTACATGAGATCTCGACAGATTGAAGCTGACTCAATGGCAACTCCCAAAGACAAAACACAAGCAGCCCCGTGGTAATCAAGTATTTGTTGGGCAGTGTGAATTTAATTAGAGCCTGGGTACATAAAGTTCGAGTTTCCATTTCTTTTCTAGCTATGCTGGCTTTCTGCTGTTCCTCAAACAGGCCAAGCTTGTTGCCACCTCAATAGCTTTCCACTGGCCATGTGCACCTACCTGGAATGTTTTAGGGTGACCATTTTTGAGTGCTGGATTCTTTTCTTCATACAGGTCTCTGCCAATAGCACCCCTGTCCCAACTACTTCTGTATTCCTTGTAACTCTCCAGTTCCTTATAATGCTTTATGTTTCCCAATACTAACATCATTTTATATATTTTTATATTGCTTGTTTACTATCTCACCATGAAGCAATGGCCATTTCTGGCTTGTGCTCCATTTTTACCTAATATCTATAACAGGGTCTGCAAATTTATTAAGTGTCCAATGAACACTTACAATTGAATGGATATCTGAGAGAGGAAACAATCTATTTATTGGACAATGGGTAATACTATGGACCCTGCACTTCACTCCATGAATAAATGAACACTAAATATGTATATATGTATATATATACACACACATACATATCTCTCTCTATATATATATATATATGTATATATATATATGTATATATATATAGCAACTTTAATTTTTTCTTCAGTTCTTTCAGCTTGAGAAATACTGAGTGTGTTCTTCCTTTTTGGTTTTCTAACTCAGGGTCTTTGCACATTTCATTATAATACTTTACTTTGTCTTCTCGAGCCACCCTTTCAAATCTTCTGTTCAGCTCTTTGATTTCATCATTTCTTCATTTTGCTTTAGTGACTCTACATTCCAAAACAAGTTTCAGAATCTCTACTGACATTCATTCTGGTCTTTTCTTTCTTCCTGTCTTTTTAATGAACTTTTTGCTCTCTTCATATATGATGTCCTTAATGTCATCACACAACTTGTCTGGTCTTCAGTCATTAGTGTTCAGTGCATCATATCTTTTCTTGAGATGGTCTCTAAATTCAGGTGGGATATACTCAAAGTTGAACTTTAGCTCTCATGGACTTTTTAATTTTCTTCAGCTTGAACTTGCATAGGAACAATTGATTGTCTGTTCTACAGTTGGACCCTGGCCTTGTTCTGACTGATGATATCAAGCTTCTCTGTCTTCTCTTTCTACGGATGTAGTTGATTGGGTTGGTGTGTATTCCATCCAGAAAAGTCCACGTGTATTGTCGCTGTTTAAGTTACTGAAGAAATGTATTTTCAATGAATAATTCGTTTATCTTGCAACATTCTAAGATGTGATCTCAGCGTTGTTACTATCATTAGGGCCATATTTTCCAACTACTGATCCTTCTTCTTTGTTCCCAACTTTCACATTACAATCACCAACAATTATCAATGTATCTTGATTGCATGTTTAATCAATTTTAGACTGCAGAATTTCAGACTACAGAGTTACTGTACCAAAAAGAATTGGTCAATGTTCAACCATTTCAGGAAGTAGCATATGATCAAGAACAGATGGTACTGAAGGAAGAAGTCCAAGCTGCACTGAAAGGCATTGGTGAAAAACAAGGCTGCAGAAATTGACAGAATACCAATTGAGATGATTCAGCAAACAGATGCAAAGCTAGAAGCACTCACACATTTATGCCAAGAAATTTGGAGAGAGCTACCTGGCCAACTGACAAGAAGAGATCCATATTTTTGCCCATTCCAAAGAAAAGTAATCCAACAGAATGCAGAAATTATCAAACAATATCATTAATATCACATGCAAGTAAAATTTTGCTGAAGATCATTCAAAAGCAGTTGCAGCAGTACATCAACAGGGAACAGCCAGAGATTCAGGCTGGATTAAGAAGAGGACTTGGGGTGAGGGATATCATTGCTGATGTCAGGAAGATCTTGGCTAAAAGCAGGGACTATCAGAAAGATGTTCACTAGGGTTTTATTGACTATACAAAGGCATTTGACTGTGTGGATCATAAAGAATTATGGGTAACATTGCAAAGAATGGGAATTCCAGAACGCTTAATTGTGCTCATGAGGAACCTGTGCCTAGCCCAAGAGGCAGTCATTCAAACAAAACAAGGGGATACTGAGTGGTTTAAAATCAGGAAAGATTTGCATCAGGGTTGTATCCGTTCACCATACTTTTTCAATCTGTATGGTAAGTAAATAATCCTAGGAGCTGGACTATATGAAAAAGAATACAGCATTAGGATTGGAGGAAGAGATCATTAACCACCTACGATTTGCAGAGGACACAACTTGGCTTGCTGATAGTGAAGAGGACTTGAAGCACTTAGTGATGAAGGTCAAAGACCACAGCATTTAGTATGGATTACACTTCACCATAAAGAAAACAAAAATCTTGACAGCTGGACTAATAAACAACATCATAATAAACAGAGAAAATACTGAAGTTGTCAAGGATTTCATTTTACTTGGATCCACAATCAACACCCGTAGAAGCAATAGTCAAGAAATCAAATAACGTATTACACTAGGCAAATCTGCTGCAAAAGACGTCTTTAATGTGTTAAAAAGCAAAGATGTCACTTTGAGGACTAAGGTGCACCTGACCCAAGCCATGATATTTTCAATCATCTAATATGCATGCAAAAGCTGGACAATGAAAAACGAAGACCGAAGAAGAAATGATGCCTTCAAATTATGGTATTGATGAAGAATATTGAATATACCATGAACTGTCACAAAAATGAACAAGTCTATTTCAGAACAAGTAAAGCCAAAATGCTCCTTAGAAGCAAAGATGGCAAGACTTTGTCTCACGTACGTTGGACATGTTGTCATGAGAGATTATTTCCTGGAGAAAGACATCATGCTTGGTAAAGTAGAGGGTCATCGAAAAACAGAAAGGCCCTCAATGAGATGGATCAACACAGTGGCTGCAACAATGGGATCAGAGGCAATGTTGTGAGGAAGACAGGCTCAGACAGTGTTTTGTTCTGTTTTACACAGGTTCACTATGTGTTGGAAACAACTCAAAGGCACCTAGCAATAGCAAGTGAATATGTATATATATCACAGGTGAGCACAACTATTCTATTTTTTTGTTTTTTAAGAAACCAATAAACCTATGAAAATCTTTGATGAAAAAGTGCCATTATCCTAATATTCAGAAAAAAAAAGGATGCCCTGGATGTAATTATTTTCTCAAAAATAAAATTTAAAATTAAAAACAAAAACAAACAATTCTGACACATTGTGACCTATCTATAGGACACAATACAACTTCCCCATAGGGTTTCCATTACTTTAATCTTTACGGGAGCAGAACGCCAGCTCTTTCCTTCCGCAGAGTGGCTACTGGGTTCAAACTGCTGACTTTTCAGGCAGCAGCTGAGCATTTAAATATTATGCTACTAGGACTCCTTAGAAAACATTAAATATCTTAAAATATTTGCAAGATGGTGCATTTTTAATGAAATGAGAGTAAAGGATTTACTGCATAATCCCTGTAAGTAAGGGACTATACGAAGATAAGAGAATGAAATGATTTCAGAGATGCTAAAGGTTCAGGTTAATATGTGAAAATAAATATAAGAACATACAAAATGCAATAGCAAAGTTGAAGTATGTTTTCGAGCAGTGAAGAACTGACATTGTTGAAAATTGGACCTCTAAGGTACAGATTTCAGAGACTCTCTAGAACGCAAAAGCAAAAGGAAATAGCATGACTTTAGAAAAGAGAAATATAGAACAGAAACAAAATTATTCCAGAAAAAAGAAAAGTAAAAAAAGTAATAACTAGCATTTATATAGTACTAGATAATGTTCTAGGTGTTTTACTTATTATTAATCTTTTAACTGTCACAAAAACCCTACAAAGTAGGTACCATTATTGTCCCCATTTTGCAGATGAGAATGCTGAGACACAGAGTGGTTATATGACTTGCCCAGCTAATAAGTTGCAGAGCTGGGATAGGAAATCAGGTCATCTATGTTGAAGTAGCCAAGAAATACTAATTTCACTAGTTATAATTTTAATAAACATGGTTTACTTTTTGCCTCAAGGGCAATCACCACTTCTCTGTGAAGGTTTGTGTGTTGCTATGATGCTGAACAGGTTTCAGTAGAACTTCTAGACTAAGATAGACTAGGAGGAAAGGCATGGCAATCTATTTCTGAAAATGAGTCAGTATAAACCCTATGGATCACAACAGTCTAGTCCCTTTTTGCATGGATTCTCCATGTATTGGGAGCCAACCGGACAGCAGCTAACAACTTTTTGCCTAGTTTTCTGCCCCTATTACTGTTTCTGCCTAGTTCTCCTTGTAGTTTCTGTATAAATATTGGTGCTATGCTATGTAGCACATGATAGTAAAATATTTTGAGTGGTTCCCACATGTCATTCTAATAGACCCTTCTTTGGACAATTAAGACTTTTTTACTGGATTCAATCTGGCTTCTGTCTCTCTCTCTCTCTCTCACTTTCTTTTCTTTTACAGGATATGGCATAGCCCATCTTTTAGTTATAAACTTTTAAAAATCACATTGCTTCCAATGTTTTGCATTACATAGTGTCATAGTATATAGTTTTGTTTTTGATCAATATTTATAATGAAAGATAAGTTTGTCCTACCTCTGTTATCTGTTTTAAGATACATTTTCTTCATTTGGGGAGGAGGGGCTTCTGGCAAAATTTAATGGATTTTTGCACAAGTGCAAGTAACTCTCAAAGATTAATCTGTTCTTTTAGACTCTCATCAGTTAATTGGAATGTCACTGGAATCCAGAGAGTTGTATTATTAAGTGTGAAGGAAAATGAGGTTATGGTTGTTCTATAATTAATTATAATAGAAAAGAGACAGAGCTAAATAACTTATTACTTGTTTTATTAAAAACATGAAAGTATAACATTAAATATGCATTTAAAATAAAATAATTCAGCTATTTTTACCAGAATTTAAAATTAAAAAAAGAAAATTCATGATTTAAATTGTTTATCCCTCTTTGTATGAATTTGTACACATTGTACAATACCTAATCTCAGATGGGGGGAAAAAGGGATTTATCTACCTTTTAAAATGTTGTTTTTCCTATTTCTCTACTGGTGCTTTCTGGAAAATCTTGAAACGCTACTGGAATAATCAGAGTTATTTACTTGACAAATGATTTTTTCAGAGAAAATGTAAGTTCCAACACATACATAAACACATATAAATACATGGGCATGTACACACATGCACTCAAACGTACACACATGCACGCAGGAGGCTGATGCTCCTACCGAAGTCCAGAGATGCTACAAACCATTCAAGAGTTCACAGCCTTGAAAGCATGGTTTGCATTTATGTTTTTCACTCCCGTGTTCTCAGTTCATAGGATAATGAGGGGCACAAGATTTGAACAAAATAATTGTCTGTTGAGGAAATAAATGAACAAAACTTAAATGGTTCTTTAGATTTAAAATAACCGACTGACATCAGTAACATGTGGGTATGCTCTATTTTTACACTTTGTGAAATGCTTTACCATGATACCTATTCAATCAAGTGTTCATTCAACAGATAAATAGTGCCATGGCCTTGAGGAAACAAAGATACATAAAATAAGTTTAATGACTTAGATGGCCTAAAATAAAATTTATAAAAATGTTGACCACCTTTAATAGTGAATATTTAAGATGCTGGGGAATTTCTTGTTTCATAGCTGAGAAAACTGACGCCCAAGTGGGTCAATGCTAGTGGGTGGAAAAGGAAGGATTTGAAGCCAGGTCCCCTTACTGCATATCCAGGTGACTTTCACACATTCAAAAATGCAGTGCTGGTTCTTTAAAAAATTCAAAGCAGAGGATGTTGTTGATTATTACAAGAAAATTGAGGCAGATGTTTCCCTATAGATGTATATAATAAGCATGAAAAGTCCAGTTGTCTTGTTTCTAAGCAAAATTAATTGTTAAAAATACAGACAATAAAAAAGTCATTGTTCTGATCATTGAGTTTTAGAGATAAAAAGTAACACCACCACCTAACATACATTCATCAATTTTGAGACACATATTTTTTCAGAAATATCTAAGTATAAAAAAAAAATATGTGGGGATAGAGTCATATAAAATGTGTGCCCTCTGCTACCTTGGTTGAACAAAGTCATTGAGGTCCTCTGAGGCCCAAATATAAATCATAATGCCTTTTGGAAATGGTACATAACAAAAGCAATCTCACAGGTCCTCTAAGGGAGATTGTATCACCATCATGTCACTTCTACCATCATTTAATTTTGCATTACTTTTTCATAGTCAGCCTCAGATCATCTTTAATCACTAAATTTCAATTTACCTCTTCAGTATAACATTAAAAATAAAATGATACCCACTGGATAGGTTTATTGTCAAGAATAAAGGAAACATCTTTTTAAAGTATTTGTGTCAGAGCTTGGTACAAGTAAGTTATCAATAGATATTAAGTAATATTAGTGGTCAATAACCTCTGTAACAATGCCATTATCGAGTTACTATCCTGATTTGGAAAACAAAAAAATGTGGGCCAACATGATTATAAAACGTGCTGAAGGCCACACAGATAGACACTTAGAGGTAAAACCAGAATTCAAGGTTATTGAAGTTCAAGTTGACAAGTGAATGTTCTGCAAGTGTTGAGAAGATAGGGAGGACTAAGACACAAGAGTTGTGAGGCACATGTGTAGATCATCACAGGGCTAGCTGGGGAGGAGTTGGAAAGTTCCCTGAGGACCAATCTCCTCCCTGTTTCCTTTACCATAAAATATCTTGAATAATGGTAGCAGGGCACCATCTAGTTCTTCTGGTTTCCGGCTGGTGGAGTCTTTGATTCATTTGATCTTTTAGCCTTTTGGGCTATTATTTTACTTGTGTCTTTGGTTTTCTTCATTCTCCTTTGTTCCAAGTGGGATGAGACCAATAGATGTGTCTTAGATGGCCACTTGCAAGCTTTTAAGACCCCAGACACTACTCACCAAAGTTGGACGTAGAACCAGAAAACTAGATGGTGCCTGGCTACCACCAATGACTGTCTTGAGAGGGAACACAACAGAGAGGCCCAGACAGACCAGGAGGAAAATGTAGAACAGAATACAAGTTACATAAAAAGACCAGACTGACTGGTCTGACAGAGACTGGTGGAACCCCCGAAACTATGGCCCCCGGACTCTCTGTTAACCCAGAACTGAAACCATTTCCGAAGCCCGCTCTTCAGACAAAGATTGTTGTTGTTGTTGTTAGGTGCTGTTGAGTCAGTTTTGACTCATAGTGACCCTATGTACAACAGAACAAAACACTGTCATGTCCTATGCCATCCTCACAACTGTTGTTATGCTTGAGCTCATTGTTGCAGCCACTGTGTCAGTCCATTTCATCAAGGGTCTTCCTCTTTTTCACTGACCCTCTGCTTTACGTAGCATGATTTCCTTCTCAGACAAAGGTTAGACAGGACTATAAAACAAAAAATAATACATGTGAGGAACATACTTTCAGTTCAATCAAATAAATATACGAGACCAAATGGGCAACTCCTGTCCAAAAGTAGGAGGAGAAGGCAGGAAGGGACAGGAACTGGTTGAATGGACATAGGGAACCTCGGGTGGAAAGGGGGAGTGTGCTGTCACATTGTAGGGATTGCAACTGATGTCATGAAACAATGTGTGTATAAATTTTTGAATGAGAAATTAACTTGAGTTGTAAACTTCCACCAAAAGAACAATAAAAAAAGAAAAAGAAATAAGAACAAAATTTTTTAAAAAAAAATCTTGAATTATAATGATGAGTAGTATTAATAAAAGACCAAACTCTTTGCAGTCGAGTTCATTCTGACTTATAGTGACCCTATAGTAGTATTAATAACTAACCTTTATTGAACATTTACTATCTACCAGGCCCTGATGTAAGAACTTGCTCTGATCTTACTTGAAATTTGGTCCGGTTTTACAGATAAGGAAACTGAGACACAGCTAGTGGGTAACAGGGTGAGGATTCAACTCCAGATAATTTTACCACAGAATTGTACACCCTGATAAAAGTTTGTTGTTGTTGTTGTTAGGCGCCATCCAGTCAGTCCAATTCATAGCAACCCTGTAGGAAAGAGTAGAACTGCCCCTCAGGGTTTCCAAGGAGTGGCTGGTGGGTTTGATCTTCTGACCTTTTGGTTAGCAGTCGAGCTCTTAAACACTATGCCACCAGGGCTCTGATTAGAGGTTGTGCCTGCTTATTCTACAGCTCCAATGATTAATAAATAGATGGGATAATAAATGTGACAAGATGGAGTGATATGAGAAGTTCAGTAAGAGTGAATTATTAAAACCCCTTTTTAAAAATTTACCTTTGTGACTCCTTGGATAGAAAACAAGCCACTCTTCACATTGCTCTTGTCTGCTTAGAGGAGGCCTTTTTGGAAATTTATCCTCAGTTTTCTGTTTGAGTTCTTGTCCCTATTTTGTCCCTGGCAAAGCCAACAGACTCTTTGGAAAGGAGAGGAGAAAATGAATGTGCGAATAGCGTGTGTGGTTGTTGTTGTTTTGAGACATTTAACTTCTCCCACCCTGACTCATTCTTTCTTTCTTTTTTTATTCATTCACTGTCTGATTCCTCAATTGAATGTAAGCTCCCTGGTGACTGGATTTGTTTTGTTCTGCTTTATCTCAAGTGCCTAGGACAGTGCTTAGGTCACAGTAGGTATTTATTAAATAGTTGTCAAATGCACAAATTGGCTTCAGATTTCCAGGAAACTGGGATTTGAAGCCACCTTCACCATTCACCCATTGTGTGTTTCTTGGATGAATTATTTGATATCTCGGAGCTTTGTTAAATGAAGATGATCAGAGCCTCTGCTCAGAGCAGTGTGGTGATTAAACGGGTGGAGTGTCAAGGGCCTAGTCCTGACCCTGGCATGGCTCTTGACATGTTAATTCCTGCTCACCCTGCCCATAGTGGCTTCTTATCCTTAGTGTATATTATGGAAGCCCAAAATTAGCATGAAATTCACAGCCAACTCCATGGAAATGGATTAACTTGTCACTTAGAGCATGCACCTTCTAGAGAGTTTACACTCCTAAAGGTTTGGCTCAATTATTTTCTCACCTTAGTCAAGCATCATCTAAATTACTAATTTTCATGCCATATATCCATATATATATATTTTTTTTTTCAAGTCATCTGAGGAACTAAACACTGGCCTGGGAAATCTTTCTGCTCTCATCCAGAAGGAATTAAGCTAGTCACAGTCAAATCTTCCCTCATCAGTAACCAATTTAAAACATTATCCCAATTAAGTATCATTCTGAAAGCAATCTTAATTAATCTAGACTTGATAAGCTTCCTGAAAGAATTGCCTAATTAAAGTCTCTGTAGTCAGAGACTGTCTAGTCAACCCTATGGTGACAGGAACAGATGAGAAGACATAGAAGTTTAACTTCTGAAATCACCCACTAGAGCTCAGAGGCCATGGGGCTAATGTCCCCCTCTGGGGAATGCTGCAAGGGGCACAGAGATAATTCACATGAAGCATTTCAGGAGCACTCTGAAATGAGTTACAATCATTATTTTTTGGAGTGCGTCCTCCATGCCACCTGGCTCCCACTTTCGCACTTTTTGTCTTGCTTTTGGTGTCCTGACTTTCTGTGAGCTCAGAGTCTTGTTCTCCTTTCCATTCTCAAGGCTGTCAAGTACAGTTGTGCAGGTTGTTCACTCCGCAAAAGTACCTTTTGAGGAGCTAAGAGAGGCTGAAATTCAGCCCAGGTGCTGTCTGTTCATGCTGGTTGTCCAGTCAGAAAGGGAGCCCTTTTATCTTTTACATAAAACAGGTTCTAGCCTTATCCTATCCCTTCTATATTGGTTTCCTACAGATGTCATAACAAATCATCACAAATTGAATGACTTACAACAACAGAAATTTATTCTCTCACGGTTCTGGAAGGCAGAAGTCTGAAATCAAGGTATCAACAGGGCCGTACTCCCTATGTAGGCTCTAGGGGAGAGTCTGTTCCTCACCCCTTTCAGTTTCTGACAGCTGTCGGTATCCTTGTCTTGCATTCTCATCTTTCTCTGCTCCATCTTCACATCGCCTTCCCCTCTGTATATGTGTTATCTTTCTGTAGCTTTCTCTTAGAAGGAAAAAAATAGTGTATAACAACCACTACTTTCTGTCTCTAGAAATTTGCCTTTTTAAAAATGTCATATAAATAGGTTCAGACAATACTTGATTTTTAGCGACTGCCTTTTTTCAGCATGTTTTTGGGGTCCATCCATGTTGTAGCACGCATCAGCAATTCATCTATTTTTATGGCTGAATAATTTTCCATTGTATAGATATACCACATTTGTTTATCTATTCATTATTTAATGGAAATTTTCAAGGTGTCTACTTTTGGCTGCTGTGAATAATGCTGCTATTAACATTCTTGTACATGTTTTTGTATGGACATAGATTTCCTTTTCTCTTGAGTAAATACCTAGGAGTAGAATTGCTGAGTTATTTGATAAACTGCCAAACTGTTTCTACATCAGATGAGCCATTTTACATTCCCACTAGCAATGTACTAGGGTTCCAGTTATCTGGGGGAAGTTGGAGAGAAAGTGGGAGTGACTAATAAAGGGTACAGGTTTTTATCTGGGGTGATGAAAATATTCTAAAATAGACTCTGGTGATGGTTGAAGAACTCTCTTAATATACTAAAAACCATTGAATTGTACACTTTAGTTGGGTGAATTGTATGATATGCGAATTATATAGTGTATGGCAGATGCAACCTAAGTTGTCCTCTGATTAGTCATGTCCTCTTCTGATTCCCTCCCCTGAGTGCAGGCAGAACCTGTGCCTAGCTTCTAACCAATAGAATAAGGCAAAATGGTGGGTTGTCACTGTCCTGATTAGGTTATAGCATGTGACAAAAGAGATGGAATATCATTCCTATGGCTATATTCCATTCTATAAGACTCCGTTTTAGCAGACTGGAGTGAGAGAGATTCCCTGCTGATCCTGAAGATGCAGAGTCAGCCCGTAAACTCCTATGGAGAGGGCCACATTGCTGAGAACTGTACATATCTTTGAGGTCCTGAGAGTGGCCTCCAACTGACAGTAAAAAGTTGAAACTATTAGTCCTATAGTCACATGAGAATGAATTCTGCCAACAATCTAAATAAGCTTGGAATTCTTTTTTTCTCTAGTTAAAGCTTCAGATGAGAAAGCAGCCCAGCCAAACTGTAATTCCAACCTTGTGAAACTGTGAACAGAGGACCCAGCTAAGCCATGACTAGACTCCTGACCAATGGAACTGTGCCATAATAAATGTGTGCTCTCTGAAGCTGCTGAGTTTGTGTGTGTGTGTGTGTGTGTTTTTCTACTCAGCAATAGAAAACTAGTGTCTAGTCCCTGTCACATGTTGTTATTTGATGAGTTAAATAAAGCGATAGTCATAACGTGCTTAGAACCATACCTGCCACTTAGTAAGCACTTTATTAGTATTTGTTAAATAAAATTAAAATTGAATGTTCTTATCACTCAATAGCATCTAATGCTAATATTTTATGTTTTGTTACTCTTTTTTTCATTATTTTCAGTGTATTTTAATAGTTGGAATTGCAGTTTACACAACATGTCATATGAGAAGAGTATTCCATGGACTGCCAAAAGAATGAACAAATCTGTCTTGGAAGAAGTATAGCCAGAAAGCTTCTTAGAAGCAAGGATGGTGAGACTTCATCTCCCATACTTTGGACATGTTATTAGGAGGGATCAGTCCCTGGAGAAGGACGTCATGCTTGGTAAAGTAGAGGGTCAGCAAAAAAGAGGAAGACCCTCAATGAGATGGCTTGACACAGTGGCTGCAACAATAGGCTCAAATGTGGTACTGATTGTGAGGAAGGTGCAGGACTGGGCAGTGTTTCAGTTGTACATAGGATGAGAATCGACTCGATGGCAATAGGTTTTTGGGTTTGGTAGTGTTGAATTTTATAGATGCATCAAAATTTGAGTAAATTTTATGTTTTATAGTTAGGATCCTTGTGAACATTCATTATTGTAAATAATGTTAACTTTTTGATGAGTATTTGAAATCAAAACGTCAGGTATTTTATCGCTCATTTTGAACATATTACTTATTTTAATCATATTTTATTTCTTTCATATATCTGCTTCCTTGCATGCACCTGCTTAGCATGGAATAATTTGTCATCTCTTCTCATAAATACTATTAATGAGTTTATGAGAATTTACTATCTTAAAATTTTCTAGAATTAAGTCCTTACATTATATCTCAATTTACAAAACAAGGACAAGAAAGCATCTCATCCAGTCTATTCCAATTCACTCTAAGAATGAAATTCCAGCTTGAGGTCAACTGATACTGTTGGTAGAAACAGACCAAATTGCCTAATTCCTCCTTAAGCTATTGGCCTGGAGATAAATGCTGCAAGGTAAATATTTTGAATGGTAAGGTAAATATTTCCTTTCTGTTTATTAATAGTATGTGCCTGCCAGGGTTTTAAAGCTGTCTAAGTTTCTTAATGTGCCATGAGCAGTATGTCCACCTTGACGTCACACAGATTACCCCATCAACAGTCAAAGGGTAAAGATCATACTCATTATTATTATTATTTATTAATATTTTGAATCCAATCACAGCCCCATGATGTAAGGTAGGTGTTAGGAGAATTATAAAAATAAGCATCATTTCACCTATGAGATAATTTAAATAAATAAATCGATCACTCTGGTAGACCTAGGCAGAACTGAACTGTAGTTTGGTATATGGAAGTGTCATTTCCACGTAGCAGCTCTGAGTCTCATGAGTAAATTGGAATTATAATACCTCCATTAATAGAGGGTTTTGAGGATGAATTCAGTCTTAGTCATCTAGTGCTGCCATAACAGAAATACCACAAGTGGATGGTTTTAACGAAGAGAAATTTATTTTCTCACAGTCAAAGTAGGCTAAAAGCCCAAATTCAGGGCATCGGCTCCAGGGGAAGGCTTTTTGTCTCTGTCGGCATTCTTCTCTTCGATGTTCCCCAGGACTAGGAGCTTCTCTGCGCAGTGAACCCGGTCCAAAGGACGCGCTTTGCTCCCAGCACTGCTTTCTTGATGGTATGAGGTCCCCCTGTCTCACTGCTCACGTCAGTCTTTTATATCTCAAGAGATTGCCTCAGGACACAATGCAGTCTTATAGATCAGGTCCTGCCTTACTAACACAGCTGCCACCCATTCTCCCTCATTAAATATCATAGAGGCAGGATTTACAACATATAGGAGAATCACACAGTACCAGGAATCCTGGCCCAGCCAAACTGATACACACATTTTTGGGGGGGCATAATTCAAACCATGACAAGCCTGTATGCATTTTGTTTATTTAATGCATAGCCTGAGCTTCCTCTTATTAATTTACTAACCAATTAAAAACATTTAGCTGTTTATTCTTAACATGTTTAAATGTCTAATTGTTTTGAGGTGATTTTATGTTTATACAGTATCTGAGTTTCCCCATATAAGATTAAAACATCTGAGTGAAAAGTCAGAAATTCACCCTATCAGCCATCATTATCCATTGCAGTTGCCATCGAATCAATTCCGAATGTAGGACAGAGTAGAACTGCCCCATAGGGTTTCCAAGGCTGCAATCTTTATGGAAGCAGATCACCAAGTCTTTCTCCGGTAGAGAAGCCGATGGGTTCAAATTGCCAAACTTTCCGTTAGCAGCCGAGCACTTCACCATTGCACCACCAGGGCTCCTCAGTCATTATTAGGCTAGCATAGATATTTAGGTGGAATTTTCATTAACTGATATTGATAAGTCAAACTTGTTATGTGCCATGCAGTTGATTTTGACTTATAGTGATCCTACATGACAGAGTAGAACTGCCCCCATAAGATTTCCTAGGCATTAATCTTTATGGGAGCAGATCACGAAGTCATTCTCCCACAGAGCTGCTGGTGGATTCGAACTGCCAATCTTTGGGTTAGCAGCCGAGCACTTAACTCTTTCACCACCAGGACGTCTTTGAATTGAGGGGATCATTCACACACACACACACACACACACACACACACACACACCACACACACACACACAACTCCAATTTGAAGTTAAAGCAAAGCAGACTCCAGAAGGAATTTCATCAAACAAGTGGGTGTTTTGTAAACATAGATGAATTAAACTACAAGACTGACTTTAAACATGGGATTCTGTGCTCACTAGCTTGTTTTTACAAAAGGGACTTTGTTTCATTCTAGCCAGATATTATAAGGCAAAGCAAAAAGAGGAGCAGAATCTTAGTTAGACTGTATGTGGGGTGGGGATAATTGACTACAAAGAACTTAATTATAAAATCAGTACTTTTTCAGGCTCATATCTGCTGAGTGAAACTTTAGTGATTAAATGTGACCACATAAGGAACTGCACAGATTTTGAGAATTGAAAGATTATTTTAAGTTTTGGTGATTTTTATGATTGTTTTGCACAAGTAGAAAAATGTGTGCATTTGTATTATGATGGCTCAGGTACCTCCTAACAAACATCCTGTATTCGTCCCAATAACCCACTTTAAACTGTTGTCTTTTATACGGGTCCTTCTTACAGGTAAGGATCTACATTGCTTTTTCATGAGGTCAATTGGGCACTCTACTTAAGCAGCTTTAGATGCTGTTCAAAATCTTCTTCCACAGCTATTGATAAAACACAACAGTAATGCGAAGGTCATGGACCTCAAAAAGTAGTAGATTGTATTTTTGATTCACAGCTCTTCCTTCCTTCCCTGTACTTGCCATCCTTTCCAGTAGATCGAGTATACTTTTTTGACCAATTGTTTTTGCACTTAAACATGCGATTTCCTTTGGGGGATTAAGTGTAAGCACATATAGCATATGCCACACGTGAGCCAAAGCTTTAAATGTACTTGTGTAAGTCCTGGTATCTCTTGTTCTTGTCCTCCACCATAAGAAATCCATGCCCCAGGGAGTAGTTATGTTTTTGACCTTGGTTTTGGAAAGAGAATATTCATGGAGCCAATCCCAGCACAGCCCAGGCTGCAGGATCAGCACAGGCTAGGCCAATCTAAGCAGTTCGTGTGTACATAAATAAGAAATGTCTATTTCTAAACTACTGAAATGTTAGGAGTTGTTTGTTACTGAGCAAAGGTATATGCATATATGTATATGTATGTTGCTGTTATGTTGTTAGGTGCTGTTATGGACAGAATTGTGTCCTCCAAAAATATTTGTCAACTTGGCTAGGCCGTGATTCCCAGTATTGTGTGATTGTTCACCATTTTGTCATCTGATGTGATTTTCCTATGTGTTATAAACCCTACCTCTATGATGTTAATGCAGTTGGATTGGCGGCAGTTACATTAATGAGGCAAGACTCAATCTACAAGATTAGGTTGTGTTTTAGCCAATCTTTTTTGAGATATAAAAGAGAGAAATGAGCAGAGAGGCATGGGGACCTCATACCACCAAGAAACAAGAGCCAGGAGAATAGTGAGTCCTTTGGACCAGAGGTCCCTGTGCTGAGAAGCTCTTTGACCAGCTCCTTAACAAGGACCTTCTCCCAGAACTGAAGGAGAGAGAAAACCTTCCCTTGGAGTTGGTACCCTGAATTCAGACTTCTAGCCTCCTAGACTGTGAAAGAATAAATTTCTCTTTGCTAAAGTCAGCTACTTACGGTATTTCTGTTATAGCAGCACTAGATAATTAAGACAGGTGGGACTAGCAGCAGTTATGTTAATGAGGTAGGACTCAATCTACCAGATTAGGTTGTGTTTTAGTTCAATCTCTTTTGAGATATAAAAGAAAGAAGGGAGCAGAGAGACATGGAGACCTCATACCACCAAGAAGGCAGTGCCGGGTGCAGAGCTCCTTGATCAGGGAAGATTGATGACAAGGACCTTCCCCCAGAACTGACAGGAGGAGAAAAATCCTCCCCATGAGACAATACATTTCTCTTAATTAAAGCCATCCACTTGCGGTATTTCTGTTATAACAACACTAGGTAACTAAAGAAAGTGTCATTGAGTCAGTTCCTACTCATTACTATCCCATGTACAACCGAAAGAAACACTGTCCCCTCCTGGGCCATCCTCACAATTGAGCACATAGTAATCATTTAAAAAGAAAGGCTGTTCTTGTTGCTGACCTTTCAGTATAGGGATCCAATGATTTTTTGTTTTTTTCTCTCCTTTCTAGATGTCCTTATCATCCCAGGGAGAGAGGAATAGGAAGCTGTTTCTGACAGGAAGTATTGAATGCAAAGCCCAAGAGAAAGATTCAGTAGAAAATAGAAGAAGCATTCTTAAAAATAAAAGCAAAAGCACACAAATCCCAGGTCTAAAACATTTGTTCTTCACAGGACTGTGAAATTTAAAGTGGAGTGCCTTTATCTCATCAACCATCCATCATATAATGGAATGAGGAGAGGAAGGGAGGCAGGAGGCAGGAAGGAGAACAGAGGCACTCATGTGTGTTATTTGCCATTCCCCCACCACCACCCCCAACTCTCTCTCTCACTTTCCGTAGAGTCTCTGCTTCCTCTCCTGTCTCTGAGTCATCTCATTATTTCTCCAAATCCCCAGCCAGGTGATTCAGAGAGAGAATTGTTTTGGCTAGATCTCCATGGTCACATGTGGTAAAGCCATCTGCAATGATTGTAGTCCTCCCTAGACAGAAACTAGGTCTTGGCTTACACCAATGAGATTTGGGGTAGAGATAATAAGAAAGATGGTGGCACAAAGGTTACAGGTGACAGCCTTGCCAGTGCTATGACTTATGTGGCTTCTTCCAGCTGAAGGCTTGTAGCTCTGTCAAGGCCTTCTTGAGGGGTACATATCTTAAGAAGTTTTGCTCAGCCAACCGTGAGGTTAATAGTACACCATGAACTACAGAGGAGTCAGAAGGGAGTAGTAGGGCCTTGTTTCCTTTGGCCAGATTTTTCTATTGTGAACTTCTCATTTTTATTATGTTTGGGCGTGTTGCTGGGTTTCATATGCAATTTATATCAAAGTTTGTTTTCTTTGTGCAACCCTTGGATTGCCTCAGCCTTATCTCTAAATTGCTTGTATAAATTTAGAGTGCATCTCCAAGACGAAACAGAAGGGATTTTCCATAAGTCCAACAATTTCCACCTTTTAAAATGACTTTGTTTGCTGTATTCTTTACTGAATTAGAAAAATAGATTTTTAAAAAATATGCTTCTAAGAACCCATCATTTTTGAAATTTCACAAGCTTTGTTGATTATTTTGTGCAATAGAGTAAGAGGTAAAAACTTGGATTTCTTTAATTCACCATGACACTACCTCCTATGATTCATACCCTTTAATAATTGCTTTTGCTTCTAAATTACGACTCTGACTGTTGTTTGCCTACACAATATGAGGGGCCTCTCCTGACCTGCTGTTTGGAAGCATGAATGATTTTATACTTCATGCTCAGTTCCACTCTGTTCTCTAAAGTTGCCACCTGCTTTCGGAGTGTTTGCTCATTCATTGCAACTGGCTCTCTGCTTTTGTTTTCTCAGTAGCATTCCATTAATTCACAAGATAAAAATAACCTGAAAACCAAGTTCAAAACCATCCCAAGTAACTAGTGTATCAAAGATGCAGTGAAACTGCAATGTAATGAATTCCCACATGCTTCAATGTCGTTGTTGTTGTTGTTAGGCACGATTGAGTTGATTTTTGACTCAGAGAGACCCAGTGTGACAGAGTAGAACTGCCCATTTTTTTTTTTTTTTTTTTTTGGCCGTAATCCTTATAGGAGCAGATCACCAGGTCTTTTCTCCCTCGGAGCCGCTGGGTGGGTTTGAACCACCAACCTTTTGGTTAGTAGCCAAGCACTTAACCTTTGTGCTACCATAGCTCCTTCAATAGCTTCCTGAATTTACCACTTTTAGAGCAATTAAAAAAAAATGTTATCCAGTTGATTCTGACTCATGGTAACCCCAGGTATTTCAGAATAGAACTGTGCTCCATAGGGTTTTCAATGGCTGTGATCTTTTGGAAACATATTGCAAGGCCTGTCTTCAAGATGCCTTTGGGTGGATTTGAACCACCAGTCTTTCATTTAGTGGCCAAACGCTTAACCATTTACACCACCCAGGGACTCTATTTTACAACAATAATCATACTCAGTTGCAACTGCCTGGTTACTTCTCTGCTTCTCCTACTAGACATTAAGCTCTTTTAGGTCAAGAAGTGTATATCTATCCATTATGTACTCCAAACTCTGAGAATGGAGAAGCTGTTCACTGAACAGTAGAAAGAATGAATGCAGGCAAAGCAACAAAAACTTCAGGGAACATATTCTCTTGCTGTGATATATGCTCTGTTCTTGATTGGCTAGACGTCCTCCCCAAAGCTGCATTAGCTGTAGCCATGTGGTCTAATCTATTGTGACAGGCTTCTAATTTTATTTTTATCTCTATTCTATCCTCTTTCAACTTTCTCACACTCTGCTTTAAGATGACTAATCCTAAACCACTGCTTTGCACATATCATCCCTTACTCAAAGACTTCAGAGTCTCCCCTATATCTGCAGAATACTCATAAGCCTGATTTCCCACAATCCTCCACCCCCAAACCCCAACTGTGTGTCCAGCTGGAATATTCTCTTTCACAAAATAACAGCTCTATTTGATCTAGATTTTGTTTACCCAGTAGTATATGTCTTTTCTCTCACCAGAGTATTTATTCCCTTCTTCCCCTTTATTATCTTTATTTTTGCTTTAACATTACTTTCCCTTTCAATCTCTGTTCAAATTTTGTTTCTTATACAAAGATTTTTTAGAATGCCATTGGATCTCATATTCTAAGAAACCATAGACTCAGACATCGTAAAATAATGTTTCTTGTATATTTTACATGGTTTGAGAGTTAAACCATTTTTGAACATTAGATCTACCACATGTAAGCAGAAGACCATTGAAAAAAATCAGCCCACTTGTTTGAACTTATTAGTTTCCTCATTTGTAAACTGAATATAACAATCCTCCTTTACAAAAGTACTCTAAGAATGAAGTGAGAAAAATACTTAAAGTCCCTTGTACATCTGATTCCTTTTGCAAATCTTGTTTATCTTTCATGAATATTTCTAAGTTCTCCAGTTTGTAATCATCCCTAGTCCAGGAAATTGAAATTAGAATATTAACATTCTATTTTTAGGAAAAGTGGAGATTCTCTCAGTATTTACTGGCAAAGTACCAAATTTTCTGTGGAATATCCAGAAGTTTTATGGTTTGAAAATATTTTAAATCTAACATTCAAGTCATATCTTATATTCATATTATAAAATGTAAGATTTAAGAGAATGAATATAGAGCAATGAATAAGGAAGACAGAAGAATCAATGCCTTTGAATTACAGTGTAGTGAAGAATATTGAATATACCATGGACTGCCAGAACAAACAAATCTGTCTTGGAAGAACTACAGCCAGAATGCTCATCAGAAACAAGGATGGCGAGACTTCGTCTCACATACTTTGGACATGTTATCAGGAGGGATCAGTCCCTGGAGAAGGACATCATGCTTGGTAAAGTAGAGGGTTAGTGAAAAAGAGGAAGCGTCTTAAAAAGATGGATTGACACAGTGGCTGCAACAATGGGCGCAAGCATAGCAACAATTATGAGTACGTCGCAGGATAGGGCAGTGTTTCATTCCCTTGTACATAGGGCCACTGTGAGTTGGAATTGACTTGATGGCACCAAACAACAACAACCAATGGTTGTCTCTGAAGGTGTCAGAAAACTGAATGGTAACTTAATATGTTTGGCCTGTTTCCCAATTGCATGTTGTAGTCTCTTGAATCTCCGAACGGTACATACACATATGTAAACAGAGAAGTAGCAAAAACAAGAAAAAAAAAGTCCAGTTACAGAAAGAAAAGCAGGATTGAATGTGATCCTTTCTTAGGTTATTTCTGGAACCTTTTGAGAATTATATATGTTGGAATAAAGCACCGTTCACTTGCTTCTTAAAACGATGCTTTCATTAAAAAGCCCTTCCACTGGAACCTGGAATGCAGTGCCTGGCTAAGCAGGTCAGAGTTCACAACTGAGACTGCTCATGCAAAGCACTCCCAAAACTACCAGCAAAAAATTAAAACTGACAGTATCCGTGTGTGTGTGTGTGTGTGTGTGTGTGTGTGTGTGTGTGTGTGTGTGTATTCATGCTTTCCATGAGAGAAAAAAGAAGGGAGCATGAGAAGGAAGGGCCAGAGGAAGATGGTGTTGGTGGAATGGAATTTAAGTGAGCATTTCACATAGTTGTGCACCATCCTTGCAGAGATAAGATGGTGCAAACCTGAAGACATTTATGGCAGCCTGGAGGGGGATAATCTTTGGCAAGGGAGAGAAAAACAAACCACGTTTATCTCCGATGATTTATCAGATTTGTAATCATAAATCTTAAACCAGAAGACTCAGGGCATTCTTTTATCTTTTGAAGCAGCAAAACAGAGCTTCTCTACCTGTCCTGTATATCTTGACTAAAACCCAGGGCCTCTCACTCATGGCTTGAGAATCTCGGGGGTGATATCAGGCATCACAGTGGCTCCGTGAGGGAAAGCTGTTTGTCAGCAAAGGTGGCTGGCTTCCTCCTCTCACTGCATGCGGGATGCTGACCGTGATGAATGGCGCCCCACAGGAACTGCATTGTTAGCACGGGGCATCTGACAAAGGATTGTTAGAATGTCTTCACACAAAGAATTCAGGCAAGCAGATTCCTCTCATGTTTTCTTTTTTTTTTTTTCCTCCAAATTTTTCTCCCGGAATTGGGCATACGTCCAAATATGAAGCAGGGTTTTATGTGGTTCTTTCATTAAATAATTTATCTATTTGGCACATTTTTATTGAGCACCCACCGCTTTGGTGGATAAAATATGCAAAATACTTGCTCTCATTAGAGCTTACATTTTATTGTATGATAACGTGATACAGAAAATAAGTTGTTGTTGTTTTTGTTGTGTGCCATTGAGTTGATTCCAACTCATAGTAAGTGACCTTATAGAACAGAATAGAACCGCCCCAGAGCATTTCCTAGGCTGAAATTTTTACGAGAGCAGATCATCAGGCATTTTCTCCCACAGAGCTGCTGGACATTCCCATGATATATACTATGAAAAAATTAAACTGGGTAAGGGGGTAGAGAATTAAGAAGGAACAGAGAGGTTAGATAGGGTAGTCAGCATAACCTGTTGCTATCAAGCCGGTTTCCACTTGCGGCGAACCCAAGTGTTACAGATTAGAACTTCTCCACAGGGTTTTCATGGCTATAATCTTTATGGAAGAAGATCTCCTGGACTTTCTTCCCTGGCACCAACGTTTGCACCACCTAGGTAGTCAGCAGAAGATTCTACAATAAAGGAGCATTTGATCAAGACTCTGAACAAATGGAAGGAGAGAGTCATGATGTCATTTACAGTAAGAGTGATTCAGGCAGAGGGAACTGTAAGTGCAGATTCTCTGAGTCATAAGTACATCCTGACGAAGTGACAGAAGAGGCATGTGGTAAGTCACAAGCGTGATAGCCACGGACAAATCATTGAATGACCTTTATGTCAAACTAAAAAAAAAAAATCTGTCTTGGAAGAAGTACAGCCAGACTGCTCCTTAGAAGCAAGGATGGCAGGACTTTGTCTTTCTTACTTTGGACATGTTATCAGAAGGGAGAAATCCCTAGAGAAGGACATCATGCTTGGTAAAGTAGAGGGTCAGAGAAAAAGAGGAAGACCCTTAATGAGATAGATTGACATAGTGGCTGCAACAACAAGCTTAAATCTAGCAATGATTGTGAGGATGGCACAGAACCAGGCACGTTTCATACTGTTATACCTGGGGCCACTATGAGTTAGAACCTACTCGAAGGCATCTAACAACAATGTCAAAATAAAGCTGATGCATCATATTCTGAGTTAGATGGGAAAATATAGGAGGGTGTGGTACAAAGGATTTCTTTTATGTGGCTTTTCTAGACCTGGATTTTGCCATTCTCCAAAAATAATTGGTTAACCCACAGTCTGCCAAAGGATTGGCCAGTTTATTGTCTGCATAAACAGTTTGCAAGGATTGATTGGTTTGCTATTGACATAAGCAATTTCCAAAGATTGGTCAGTTTGCTACCTACATAAGTGGCCTTGCAAGTATTAACTGATTTACTATCCACCTAAGTGGTTTGCAATCTACCCAAGGGAACATTTGAACCACCTAAGGGATTAGTTGCTTTATGAATGTCACACACTATATCACAGATCAACATTATGTCCTTATCAACAAGAGCCTGGAGAAGAGTGAATCCTTTGGACCTAGGGTCTCTGTGCTTAGAACCTACTACCCAAACCAAACGTGTTGCCATCCAGTCGATTCCAATTCATAGCGACCCTGTAGGACAGAGTAGAACTGCCCCATAGAGTTTCCAAAGAGCAGCTGGTGGATTCAAACTACTAACCTTTTGGTTAGCAGCCATAGCATTTAACCACTACACCACCAGGGTTTCTGAGAACCTACTAGACCTAAATAAAAGAGCTGCGATATGAGTCAAGGGCTGTAACACTGAACTAATAAACTTGAAGACCAAGAGAAACATTGGCAAGAGGCCTAGAGAAGAAAGCAATGGCAGAGCTGGCAGCAGAGAGTCCCAAAAGGGACCCTGTAACAGAGCCAGTGGCCAAGAGAGGTCAGAAGGGACCTAGTGGTAGAGAGAACAGTTAGGGTGGTGGCAGTGGGCAGCCAGCCATGGAGTGGAGCTGGGCACCTCTGGGCAGAAGGTCAACAACGGAGCTAGGTGCCCTGTAAAAGGGAAGCAGCTGCAATCTGGACCTGTGTAGGTAGGTGTCCAAGCAGAGCAAGTGGTAGTGTGGGGGTCAAGCTGTCCTGCCTTATTTTTGTTAATGGGTACATTGCTTGCCTGGGTACTTTTAGGAAAGAAGAAAAAAATAACATCAGATATGAAACTAGCAGTGTTTACCATGGAAACATAAGGGTTAAATCACAGTTGGGAACAGAGGGGATGGGAAGGACCATAATGACCCTAGATAAGTTTGAATAGCGTAGTGGGTGAACCAAAGCAATGAACCACGGTCCAAGCTCATGAACACCTAAGAAGCAGGTAATGAATGAGTAGTCAGGGGCTTCATTTGAGAGCTAAGATTGCTTCCAGGTAGTCTTGCGCTTCCAAAAAAAAAAAAACAAAACAAAAAAACATGTGTAAACTCTTTTGTGATTGACTAATTTTAGGCAAAGGTACAGACATTAAAGTTTAGTAGTGGTTATCAGGGGCTAGAGGAATGGGGACAGGGGCTAATTACTTACTGTTTAGGTAACCTTGAATTTTCATTTATGGGGATGGAGAATTTGATAATGGATATTGTAGATGGTTGTACAACATGATTGATGTAATTGGTTTTATTGAATTGTACACATAAAAAATATTGAATTGACCAATGTTGTGTTCTTTATATTTTTACAACAATAAAAATAAAGTTGTATACTCTAATCAGGACTGCATGAGGCTTGTCTCCAGAGATTTTTTTTTTTAAGTGTAGTATGTTTTTATCTCAAAAGATATATCCTGATATAAGATAAAAATTATAATGTTAGATAGTTCAGTGAGAAAAATATGGGCTTTGAACTTACATAGACTAAAAATTTTTGTGGCAACTTCAAATTCCACGTCACTAAAATATTGATAATAATATCTTCTTCATAGATGTATTAAGAATGTAAATTAGATATTTTTGGACAAAGTATTATTAATTTGAATGTTTCCTAGCATTTCCATTAGTTGCAAAAGAGAACAATTTCCACATAAATCTCACCTTCTCTCCCATCTCCCATCACGATGCTTCCTCAAGAAATAGCATCCTTTTTTGCTAGTGAGAATCAAAGTTGATCTATATTTGGAAGGAGAGAAAGGGGAATGGGTACTAAAGGCAAAAATACATTGTGACGTCTGGTTCTGAGAAGGAATTTGAGGCTACTGAGAAGGAACTTTGGTGGTGCAGTGGTTAAGGGCTTGGCTGCTAACTGAAAGGTTGGTGGTTTGAGCCCAACAGCCACTCCCCAGGGGAAATATGTTTCCATAAAGACTGACGGCCTTGGAAACCCTATGGGGCAGTTCGACTCTGTCATATAGGGTCACTATGGGTTGTCATCAACTCAAAGGCAACATGTTAGGTTTTTTTTTAAATTTGGGAAGAAAGAAGTGTGTGATACAAGAGCATTAAAAAAGGAAATAAAAAAATATGTATATGTTCCTTTAGATAACATATTTGGATCTCTTTCACATATTAAAAAAAAATCTAAATGTTTGATAATATTTAGCAATTACTTTTTGTTACTGAAACATGTTTCTTTAACCTCAATGGTGCTCTGAGATTGAACCTTGCAAACCTCTAGTTTATGAAGATTAAACAGATAAGAGATAACAGTCTTAGTACAAGACCAGGCCCATGATTGAGGCTCAAAAGATAGTATCTATTTTAAATGACTAATCCTGTTTTCTATGACTGATAATCTAAAGATGAATGCCAAGTAGCTATAATTATAATAGTTAATATGTATTGAGGACTTTCAAAGAGCTACTACTGTTTCATTTCTTAGGGCTCATAACAGACCTAAGAAGTAGCAAAAATTCTTAACTATGTTATACAGATGACGAAACTGAGGCTTAGAAACGGTCAAGTAAGTTACTAGAGTCACATAGTTGGTAAAAGAATAGAACTGGGATTTGAACCTAGACAACTTATCTTTAGAGTTTGTACTTTGAACCACCATGTTATAATTCTTAACCACTCTACAATAACTAGGGGTAATGAATACAGTGCTTTAATACCACAGGTAACACCATGACCACATCGTTGTAAAACAGTTGCAATCTTCCTGGGTAACTGACGGTGAAAAGCAGGTCCCTGGGTATATACTAGTTACTTTATGAAAAATAAACTCAATCTTTCTGTGGATTTTAAATCCTTGCTAATAATCAGATTAATTCAACCAAAATCAAACAAACCTATTCATTGCAGATACATATTTAGAACCAAAGTCTTTTTTATAACATTGAATAATAAACTATTTGGAACATACAACTTGGTGTTGCTATTTTGATTAACTCAAAGTGAAGATATTTCCATGTAACATAATTAAGAAACAAACCCATGGAACAATACAGAAACTATAGCCACATATGCCTAAGAAGCTGACAGCTCTAGAAGATACAACAGAGGATTTGGGATCAGATTTATCAGGAGACAGAGAGCCAAAGTAACTGAACGATCACAGGGTCTTTGGCATCGCCGCAGGAGCTGGACTAAATTATCTCTGAGGCCCCTAGGCAATGCCAACTTGCCTTTGGTTATCAGCTGCTTTGTGAATTAAATTAAATTATTTCTCATAACTGTCATAAATCTTTCTTTTCACCCAAAATTTGTAGTGATTATCAACATTGAAATAATATTATTGAAATACACAGAGGCAGAAATTTTTTTCCTTCTGAATTTCTTTTTTTGAAAGTGGTGCCCTTGTCTTTTTAAAATAACTTACATTCAGCAAACACCTGCAGTATTTATAGTTTCTAGTGGCAGAGACTGAATATTTAAACCCACGGGACTGCTGCTTTATTTAACAATTGAGAGTTGTGGAAAAAATAAAACACCTTCAAATACAAAAAGTAAAATGGACTTCCAAGTAGGGGAAACAGCTAATTCATAGCTATCATTTATTGAGTAATTCCAAGATGCCAGAGAGAGTCCAAATTTATCTCCCTATTTTACAAATGAGTGTATCAAGGCTCCCAGAAATTTATCAACTTGTCCAAAATCATGGCACCAGTAAAGAAAGCCCTTGATTGGAACCCAGGGATATATATTTCCAAAGCCTACAATCGTAAGCACTCTACAGTAACTTGAGATAATAAGTAAAATGCTTTAATAACTCAGGTACAATTTTTACTACAGCATGAAGAAGTCATACTATAAAGCACTTTGGGAATATGATCTAAAAAAATACTAAATTGTATATTAGAAGTCCTCAGTTCTATAAGATATTAAGACCTCAGAGATCTCTGGGAAGTTTACTTGACTTCATTGAGTTTATTATCTCTAGGGTCTCTTTTATAGCAACCCATGAGTCTGCAAAATTGTGCCCATGCACATGCATAAGTCCATTTCCTTTTGGAGTTTTATTTGGTCTTATTTTGGTCTTTCTCATGAAAGACATACGTCACTCATATCTCTCAAATATTTACCAAAATTTGGAATGATCTGGAATTCAGGAAAAACCCTGCCTTCAAAGTAGAAAAATGTAAGTTATTTGAAAGATAGAATCATTTCTATTTTGTTTAGTACTGTATCCCCAAGAATGAAAATAGTTGCTGGGGTTTAGTAAATTCCAATGAAGATTTTTTAAATGAAAACTATAAAATGGGAAGTAAATCACACTTAAAATAGAAAATTCCATCACTTTTCAAAAATTTATTTAATTATGAAAGCCAATCCCTAATGAAAAAATGTTTCTTCAAAGTGCTCAGAATTTCAAGCTGAAGCTCTTTAGGTTAGATTGTTTCTGTCAATGGAGACAAATCAAGGAGGGATGCAGTAACTCTTACTAGGTGCTCTTTAAGTGTAGAACAATGCCAGGTCAAATGCCATGGCTAGAGCTCTCTAGTTCAAATTGGAAAACTTCCTAGGTTGATGTCAATTTGACTTTATTATATGTGGTCATTTTATAGGAAGTAAAGTTTTTATTTATTTATTTATTTTGTTTTATTACAAGCTGAACAATGAATAAGGAAGACTGAAGAAGAATTGATGTGTTTGAATTATCGGGTTGGCAAAGAATATTGAATATACCAGAGATTGCCAGAAGATCGAACAAATCTGTCTTGGAAGAAGTACAGCCAGAATGCTCCTTAGAAGCAAGGATGGGGAGACTTTGTCTCATCTACTTTGGACATGGAAGGACCAATCCCTGGAGAAGAATATTATGCTTGGTAAAGTAAAGGGTCGGTGAAAAAGAGGAATACCCTCAATGAGATTGATTGACACAGCGGCTATAAAAATGGGCTCAAGCATAGCAACAATAGTGTGGATGACAAGAACAGGAAACGTTTCATTTTGTTGTACATAGGGTTTCAATGAGTCAGAACCAACTTGATGACACCTAACAACAACAACAAATTTGTCCTGAGCAAATGGCTTCTCAGTTCTGGTGTGGACCTCTGAGGACCCAGTGTATTTCATCTTTGTGTGTCAGCTTAATGATTAGGAGTATCATCAGTTCAATGGAATATTCAGGCTGCCCAAGTTATTCAGAAACCCTGATCACCTTTACAACACAAGAGGCTTCCAGTCAATTCCAGAACTTCTCATTTCCTGAAGGAAATGATTTCTTCAGGAAGGGACCGATCAAAAACCAAAAACCAAGCCTATTGCTGTTGAGTTGATTCTGACTCATAGTGACTCTATAGGGCAAAGTAGAACTGCCTCATAGGATTTCCAAGATTATAAATCTTTACAGAAGCAGACTGCCACATCTTTCTCCTGGGGAGCCACTGGTGGGTTCAAACCACCGACCTTTAGGTTAGCAGCCAAGCGCTTTAACCACTGGGTCAGCAGGACTCCTTTAGGAAGGGGCCAGTACTCCTGAAACAACCAGCTTCCCAAAATGTCTTCAAAGCATCTACTTATAAGTATAGTCTTCTGAGTACTAGTTCTACTGGATGTTCTTAGAAAAAATAATGTGGGTGATGAGGTGGGATATAGTAGTGGGATGGTTCCATGATCCAGTAAATTAGAGAATTCTGCACACCAGAGACTTCTCCTGGCCACTTAAAACAAACATGAATATATTAGAGCCTTTCAGATGGTCAGAGAGTAAAGGGATCTGTTTATTTAAATGTGTATATTTTCCCATCTTCTTTTCAAAAGCAGCAATGAATCTTCCCGGAGTACATGTTGGGCAAAGTTGCTCTAGATCAGTAGTCCTCAAAGTGTGTTCTGGGCCGCCCTGTGAGGATCCCCAAGACTCTTTGAGGAATCTGTGAGTTCATAACTATTTTCATACAAACATTGCCTTGTTCACCCTCATTCTCTTACAAGCGTGCAGCAGAGTTTTCCAGTGGATACATGACGTGATATTACAACTGATAGAAACCAGAAACAGATATGAGAAACTTGGAATTTTCTATTGTTGGTATTATTAGGTGCTGTTGGTTCAATTCTGACTCATGTGACAGAGTAGAACTGCCCCATAGGGTTTCCAGGCTGTAATCTTCACAAGAGCAGATCACCAGGTCTTTCTCCCTCAGAGCTGTTGGGTGGATTCAAAATGCCAACCTTTCGGTTAGCAGCCAAACGCTTAACCTTTGTGCCACTAGGGCTTCTTATCTTCTATTAGATAGACATTAAAGCAATTTCCACAAAAATGTTAACTGCTACTTTTCTCACTTCTTTTTTTGCTTGGGGGAATATATTTATTTTTAATAAAAAATTTGTGATTTATGTTAACTTACAACAGGCTTACTATTTTAAGGGAATCAATGAAGATTTATAATGTATTAGTTTTAATATCTAGTACAGTATATATCAATAAATTTCTTTGGTGTCTTCAACGATTTTTAACAGAATAAAAGGCCCCGAGTCTCCTAAATTTGAGAACTGCTGTACTAGGCTATCAAAGTCATCCTGACACTACCTGTGAGTGAATAATTATTAGAATCATCCTGTATCTGGGGTGGCTCAAGAAATATAAAACTGCCTGAAAAATTACCTGTAGGAATATATAGCCTAGAAAGATCATTGTAATTTAATCAAACAATCAAATTTGGAATTTCATAAAACCTAGGTTCAATTTCTAATTCTTTCATTTACTGATTTCTTTCTTTACTTTTCCCTACCCATTAATCCATGAATTTGTCTGTGCCTTAGTTATCTCATCTTAGAAAAAATATATATTAGCTGTTACTAAAAGTAAGAATAATAGTAATAATAAAGATGACAGTTGCTATGAGGAATCATAAGTCAAAAAGAAACAGATTCTGGAGTAAAAAAAATGAATTCATAGCCTACTCCCATTCCTTACTAACTGCCTGAATTCAGGCAATGGACCTCAATTCTCCCAGCCTCTGTTTCCACAACTAAGTAATGTTGATAATAATAGCTTCTGTTTCTATCACAGAATTTATTGTTGTTTAGATAGCAATTGACACATAGCAGCTCCCCAATAATTGATAGGCTTTATTATGTAGATTAATAGCAATGACACAATAGGTCTGTTCTGGTTACCTATTGCTGTGTAAATGACCATCTCAAAACATAGAGGTGTAGAACAATAGCCATTTTACTGTATCTTACAATTCCTTGGGCTCCCTGGGACTCAGCTGGCCTCACTTGGGGTCTCTCATGTATTTCAGTCAGATGGCAGCTATGGTTGTGGCTGACATCTTGATGCTTAGCACTCCTCCATTTGGACTCTCTCTCCACATGGCAGGTTATCCTTCATATGGTCATTCTCTCCAGCATGCCAGACTGGGTTTCTTAGAACACGGTGACTGAGGGTTCCAAGAGGAAGAAGGTAGAAGCCACTGTTCCTTCCCAATGCCAGAGCTCAGAAGTCCCAGAACAGCACATCCTCTACTTTTTATTGCTCAAACCAGTAGCAGGTCCATCCTAGATTCAAAGGGAGAGGATAGAAGCTCGTTGTCTTGATTGGCAGAGAGATATATACATACAAGGGCTGGTCTGGAGACTAGCTACGACAGATATCATTCATTTAAACTGCAAATGCTGAACCAAATTGGTTATTGCTTATGCTATCAGTGCCACAGGCTCTTTCTTAGAGATTTGACATCCATACAATAGGTATGTGACTGACCGTTATTACCAACAGGAATCTGTTACTACACATTCAGAATTCACTGTGGTGGACAGCATAATCGGGATATGAGAACTCATACGTTTGTAACTGAAATGAAATATATCAGTCCATGTCGAATGACAAAATATACAGTAGCTTTGGCGTCAGGAAAACCTAGGCTCAGCCCTGGCTCTTGCACTGACTACATCTGTGACAACTAATGCTGACATTTTTGAGACCCTGTTTAGAAACTGTCACCTGTGCTAGTGTTCAGTTTTGAAGATACTGTTCAGCTGAAAAATGTTCTCATTCTCTGCTTCTCACATAGCAAAGCCTGCAAAGCCTGGTCCAATTGATGACATTTGAACTATGTTTTTTTTTTTTTTCCCTCTACTCACGTGGGTGCCCTAGAATCTTGGACAGTGGAAATGCCATAAACAAACAAACATTTGCAATTCTCGTGTGGCTACAGTTAAAATTATTTTTCAGATTGTAAAGTTTGGTGATAGTTTTCACTAATGATTATATCTTTCTCTTGAGTGCATATTTTGGCAAGTAATTTTAAATAAAAACAACTTTGGTTACTTTGAAATTAAAAGCAGGTGACACAATATTTTTGCACTTCGAAACAGTTTTGACAGGTATTTTGGCACAACTCACTCAAGAAATGGCTTTAGCATTAGAACAAGGAAATGTGTTCAGTCGCTACCAGGCAAGTGTCTCCTGGGGGTTATATAAAATAAATTCAGGCATAACAAATGTTGAAAGAGAAAGTTACTTTAGAGTGTGGTTCTTTTAAAATGCAAGTGGAATTTGAAGTTGTACATGGGCACTTGGTATCCTGGTGGAATTTTTAACCGCATCTTATTTTATCATTCCTCTTTCCCACCGTGTATCCAGAGTCCCCAGGCAAACAAATGACTAGAATCATCCCTCTTTATTTTCCAGTAGGCAAAACTTTGCAGTCTTTTTGTAGGCGATAAGGCAAATCACTGTTGCAAAGCATTTTTGAAAACCATTCTGGGTTCTTGATATTTATGTATTGAAAGGTCTTGGATAATAAAATACCATAGTTGTCTACTAAAATGTACCCATGTGGCTGAAAAAGGAAGTCCATACTCTCTCTCTCTCCTCTTGTGTGTATTTCATAAGGAACATATTTTTCATTGAATTTACAGACACATACACACACACACACACAGATACTCACACACTCATATACACAAGCTTACATGCAGTTTATGTTTATAATTGATAATTTAAAAAGGAATTGAGTTGAATTTTCTTGATCTGTGACCTAAATACATTATTGATCATAAAATTAATTGTGTAATAATATTCTGAGACATATTTAACATTATGTGAAAAAAAAAGTCTTTCGTTCCCTTAGATATCTGCATATACTTACAGAGCTATTTTACATCAATTATAACTCACAACTAGTCATTAAACAATGTCTTCTGATGTAAATGTGCTGACATTTTATTAATCTAATGAAAGTACTGGGTAGATCATTATAATTACTCAATTAAGCACTCATATATTTCTTCATCTGTGATAAGTTTGTGGTAAATGGTGTGGACATGAAGTGCAATATTCTTATCCCGATTTTAAGCATTTTGTTGTCCAACAAGGGGTGAGGTGGAGAGAAGAGGAAATATATCTAAATGCATATGAGTTTTCTCTTTGTCTAATACATGTTGGCTAATCAATAATTATTTCCTGAATGAAAGAAAACTAATAGATGAGAAATAATTTGAGAGTAATTAAGGACCAATCTATGAAGAAGTAATCCACTGGAGTTTAAGCAAGAAAAGATGAATGTATGCCCTTTGAGTATGTGAAAGTTCTTGAAAGCAGTGAACCTAAAACTACAGTTTTTAAGGAGGAGTAGCCTATAGATTAGCAGAAGGAGGGTGAGCAGAATTGTGAGAAAACATCCAGGGATGGAAGCATCAATAAACACAAAGTTTTGTGGAGAATGGTCATAGTGTAACCTGATGTATCGTTTCCAAAAGCCTACCTTTACTTGGATCAGAGATGAATAGATAATGGCCATATTAATTTAGTTTGCCCTATGCCATTCTAAAGGCTGGCATATCACAAAACTAAGAATACTCTAAGTGCACTTAATCTTAGTTACTTATATACCCATCCCACCACACATACACACACCATACACATACACGCACACACACACACACGCACATACCTCACATCCTCAAAAAAAAAAAAGCCTGATATCTAATATTCCTTAGATTTTCTTTTTTCTCATGCAATCTTAGACTTGTTCTTTTATGTTAGCCTTCATTTCTATAGCACATAAGTCTTGTAGAACTGCATATAGTAAGGTGGAAAGAGCTCTCTCAGTTTGGAGTCAAAAGAAATGAGTTTGAGCCCCAGTGCTTCCACTTTACTGTGTGACCTCTGCACATCACTAAATCTCTCTGCACAACTCAGGCTTTCTCTTCAAAGTGGAGATAGAAAATACTTCCTAGCGCACAATCAAGTGTTTCTTTTGGAATCAAATGGAACGATGTTGATAAAAAGAAGTTATGTGAACACTAAAGTAGTGACAAAAACAACAAGCCGCAATTACTATCCAAACATGTAATCACTTACCAATTACACAGTCATATTAGACAAAACATAGACAACTTCCAGAAGACTGATTATTTTATTCTACTGACATATTCTCTTTGCTTTACATAGAATCGTATCGGTCCTATGGTGTGTAAAAATTCAAAGGTACCAATACAAAGAGGAAAAGGAGGGTGCACAAATGTGTATATGAAATCACCTATGAAGTGACTATATCTACAAGGCACAATAAATGCTTTTGTACTGACTTTATACTCACATCTTCTGCACATCCCCATTGAAAACTGGTCAAAATATTGTCAGAAATCATCCTATATTGAACGTCACCCATAGTAGAAAATTGTCAACATGGGAAGGTGAATTTGTCTTTTAGAAAACTGCTGAGCTCAATCACAGTGAATTGTGGTGAAAGTGTTGCATGATTAAACTAAATAATGAAATTTTTTATTTAAAAATAAACTTAAAACAGATTTAAAAATGTTTATTTGGCTCAAAGAGTGGCTCAGAATGAATTTTAAAATTGTCCCGAGTAATAAATATAGCTGGAATAAATGTATTACCTCCACTGTTGTGGATATAGAACATCTGGATATGGAAAAAAATGCCAAAATTGTTTTTAAAAATCAAATTTATTACTTTATCATCACGTCTCATCAACTGATGACCCCAACTGGGTGTAAGTGTCTGCTAAGTCACCAGAGTGACAAACAAGGTACTCACACATGCTCAAATTCCAGGTCTCATACTTTAATTTTTTTTCCCCAGAATTTAACCTTGCTCTTGGTTTTTATACTCAGATGATACATGTTTATTGACACTGGGGAGATGATATTAAAGGAGATAAAAGACAAGAAACAGCCAACGTTTGCTGTTTGGGCTCATGTAATGATACAAACCAGTTTGGGCAATCTCTGTTTACAATAAATCTATAAACTGGTTACTCTCCCCAAGCTCCAGACTCGCCTTCCCAGACACTCAGCCTACAGAGCGCAGACCCTGCCTGGATGCTGTCACCTTGGATTATGCAACTGAATTTTCTTCCGTCTGGCATCCTGCATGGTCAGATTTCTTTCGCACCAGTTATCACCCCATGATCCATCCCTTCTTTATCAGTTTATCACACGTTAGCTGACTCTCTTCCAGACTCTTACAAAGCAGAATCTGGCCTGTCTCCAGATAATCCCTAAGAGGACCTGCTATTCTCCATATGATTATTCTGATTTTTGAGACTACCTATTTACAAAGTATATACAATCTTAGCCTTAATCTCTACCCTTCTGTCTTTTAGAATTAAGCCTTTATCCCAACATAGATCACATCTGCCTAAATCCAGTACCTTTGCATCTGATCTGTCTGTACTAGTAATTTGAATCCCCACTAGATAAGATAGTTCTACTACCATTCCAATCTCCACATATTCTTATCATGTTATATGTTGGATAGCAAAGAAAGAACTAAATGATATATTAAATTCCTACAGAGATTTGTAAGGGCCCTATTAATTGAATGAAGATAAATTAGAGCAATCATCTCATAATTAAAGATCCCTGTTATGTTTTCGAGGCACTCTGCTAGGCATTTTAACATGCTCAGTCCTATAATCTTTACAATGACCCTGCAAATTTATAGATTCAATAACTATTTGTTGAAAGAATGAATGAACGTGGTTTGTAGTAATTGGATTGTTCATATAAGACCATGTATGTTCCTGCATCAAATGCTTGGGAAATCTAGGAGCAAGATTCAGTCTTCCAGAAGAAGGAGAAGGAAGAGACATGGCAGGACAATAAAATATAAACTGGACTTTGACTCAGGCAATAAAATTCATTGGAAAACACAAAAATAAGGTGGAAATACACTTTCTGTTCTGCGCCAACTCTTCAAGAGAGGGTAACACTGAGGAAAAGAGAGGGCAAACTTGGGGAAAGCGATGACCTTGTGGTAAAAGGTTGCTGTTGTTGCTATTGTCAGTTGCCATAGAGTCAGCTCTTATTCACTGTGACCCCATGTACAAAAGAAATAAGCATTGCCAGGTACGGCACCATCTTCACAATTGTTAGTATGCTTGAGTCCATTGTTGTAGCCACTGTATATTTTCAGTTCCTTTCAGCCTAGGCAGCTCATCTTCCAGCTGTACATCAGACAATATTCTGTTGTGATCCATAGGGTTTTCATTGGCTACTTTTTGGAAGTAGATCAACAGTCCTTCCTTCCTAGTCTTTGTCTGGAAGCTCTGTTGAAACTTGTCCACCATGGGTGACCCTGGTGGTATTTAAAAGACCAGTGGCATATTTTCCAGCATCATAGCAATACATAAGGCACCACAGTACAGCACACTGACAGAGTGGTGGGGTAAAAGATCACCCAGAAATTATCCTAAACTCACTAGATGCAAAGTCTGAAGCAACCTGGCTAATTTTAGATCTCATGAACTCATAGGTTTTATTCCTGGGTGGTGCTTCAACTGCAAATGATGAAATCAGAGGGTACATTTGTCAGAACAGGAAGGGTTTTGGTGACTCCTTTTCAAATCAGAGAATTATCTTGAAAGAGTAACTCTTTTCTTAAGCATTCCAATTTCTGTTTGTATCTATGTTAGAGCCGGTTTATCTGAGATGGTCCGCGCTCAAGTCATCTTATACATTAATAATTTTCCATTTCTTTTCTTAGTAACAATGCATCTCCATTATTGGTTTTATTTAGCTATATATAGAAGAACTAGAGCCGGTGGCCTCAAAAAGCAAGTATATAAGCTGAGTTTAGAGAAGAGGAAGGGGAAATTAAGTTTATTGCACACCTCCTATATGTAAGACCACAAGCTAAATACTTTAACTCTTGTCATTTGATTGAAAGTCAATGTATAAGATCCTTATTATTTCTGCTTTATAGATGAGAATACTAAGTTTCTACAAGTATGAGAAAATCTTCCAAAGTCAATAGATCAATAGATCAAATGTTTTAGGGAAAAGTTTCTAAAACTTAAGTAATATGATTTGGGCCTTTAAAAAAAAGAAAGAAAACTCAGATACTCCGTAATCCACACACCGAAGCTTTAGAAAATCTGCAATAAAATCTAAATGTTGTAATACAAATGACTTTGTTGGTGCTTGTGTGGTTATAAACATGAACATAAATTTTGGCCCTAAAATCTTGCGAAGTTATTCTGTTTTAATATTCAAATGACGCCAGATATTATTATATTATTTTAAATATCATTATGGAAGTAAAATAAATTTTTCAAAATTTTATCAAACACATAGGTTTCAGAAAATGTGTTCCAGTTTGAGAACATTTTTTCTAAGGAATAGCTATTTTGTTTGGAATTAGGATCTTACCCACCATTGGGTTTGATGATTCTGAGACCTTCTTCAATCATAAAATTTGGTGGTTTTAAATCATTTAATTTGTTCGAAACCACTCTTTTTCCAATTTCTGAATGGTCACCCAAGTTCTAGTAATTTACTTAGTGTCGTACAGAGCCAGTCTCTGGAAATGTAATCAATACAATCAGGTAAAATTTTATATTTGAAAATTTCTCTGTGGGATGTCTGGAATGCTCACTGTGAGGCTTTAGAGTCTAGTTTCTCCTCTTTCAGGTGGAAACTAAATAGCTTTAATCCCTTGTCATTACTTTTGATGCTAACATTTTGCATGCCCTTTTCCACTGACTCCGCTTAGTGAAGGAGGCATCTTACCCTTGAGTAAAGAATGAAAGGGATCATCATAAATATGGCCATAAATTGATCAGAAGCCAAACAGCTATTGGTAATCATAGAGATGATAATGTATGTCAAAGACTGACACGGTGCCTGTCACTGAGGGGGAATACTCAGTAGGTATAGCATGCAGTTGCAAAGAACGTTGTCTGTGGACTGCTCTTAAGAAAAACAAGCCTCGTTAGGAGAGAGAATGCTAGCATTTCAGAGCCAGGAGTGCATAAGAACTGAAGGAAAGAGAGTGAGAACCTAACCAGTGTTCATTTAGCACTGACTGTTGGGTGTTTAATTTGAATATTTAAACCTTAGCATATTGGAGCCCTGGTGGCAAAATGGTTAAGAGCTACAGCGAGCTACAGCTGCTAACCAAAAGTCGGTAGTTCAAATCCACCAGCCACTCCTTGGAAACCCTATGCGGCAGTTCTACTCTGTCCTATTGGGTCACTATGAGTTGGAATCGACTCAACAGCAACAGGTTAAGGTGGGTATTACCACCATTTTACAGACAAGGAAACTGAGGTTCAGGGGATTCCACAAATGAGTGATGAGTCTAGGTATATAATCCAGGTATCTCTGGCACTAAAACTCACACTCTTTTTTCCTTTGGTCCCTGTTTCCTCCCTCCTGAGGGGAAGGAATATTAGTGCAAGAGATTCTTTGAAGTACGGAAAGTATTAATTCTGAACTCAAACTCTTTCTTTTTTCACCTGAATTGCTTTGGAATTCGCTTCTTTCCTTGATTTCTTCTTTTTCCATGCTCTTCTCAGTAGGCAGAAGATGATAAATGCATACTGCAGCATGCTCATAGTTGTGGATTCAGTGTGTGAATAAACAGCTCTCATGAAGCATCTTCAAAAAAGAAGGCATATGCATGAAATTAAACAAGTTTAATTATTTATGTAACCTAATTATATTTAGTATTAAGTGATTAAAACAATGGATAAGCACAAATTCAGCCTGATCCAGTGGAATGATCTTAGTACGCGAAACAAAACAAAACAAATAACAAAAAAAAAAAAAAACATTGCCGTCAAGTTGATTCCAACTCACGGTGACTCCACGTGTTGCAAAGTAGAACTGTACTTCACAGGGTTTTCAAGGTTGGGTACTTTTGAAAGCAAATTGCTATGCTTTTCTTCCAAGGTGCCTCTGGGTGGACTTGAACTGCCAACCTTTCAGTTAGTAGTCAAGCCTTTAACTGTTTGCACTATCCAGGGGCAAAAGCAAATCAATTGCTATCAAGTTGATTCCTGCTCATGGTAAACCCATGTGTTTCAGAGTAGAATTTCACTCCATAGTGTTCTCAATGGCTACGATCTGTCAGAGGTAGATCATCAGCCTTCCTTCTGAGACACTTCTGGGTAGATTCTGACTGCCAATCTTTCAGCTAGTAGCCATGTGCTTAACCAATTACAACACATAGTAGGTAACAATCCCAAATTGTAGTCCCTGGTTTGCCTCTAACTAGTGTGGAATGCTGTCTGCTCTGTTTCATCATCTGAAAAATAAAGGAGAAGGTGGCCTCCTTCCTTCTGTATACAACCTTAGATCTGAGAAAATAATATGTTGGCCGGGTAGTAATTTTTTTTTTTTAAATGAGGAAGAATTTTATATTGGCCATTATGAAAAGAAGAGAGTAATATAAGAACATATACACTTGTACATCATCTATAGAATGACACAAGAGTATTGATACATGGCAAATCCCATCATATAAACCTATTTCTTAATTAGCTGTTGTGTGTGATTCAGTCACAATCTCTGTGCCACCTGTCATGTTGCCTTAGCCTATTCTCCACTAACTACCCTACTACTCTACATCGATTGTGACTTGATGACAACCCCATGTGTTTCAGAGTAGAACTGTGCTCCATAGGGTTTTCATGGCTTTAACCTTTCATAAGGCATCTCTGAGTGGGTTCAAACCACCAGTCTTACAGTTAGTAGCCCAGTACGTAATGGTTTACACCACCCAGGAACTCCTACCCTCCTCGCAGGAGAACATCAGTGATAACGGAGAGTGAAAGAAGCAGAGATAGAGAGTAAAGCTTTGCTTTGAAGCTGTGCTTTTTCCCCTATAACATCCTGTCTCCAAAAGTGTCATGTTCTGAAAGACTCCAAAGAACTGCTTATGAGTAATAATAGTGACGATAACAATCACTTAAGGAGTTAAGCAAAGTACTAAGTTTAACAACACCTTAATCTCTCAAAGATTTCACTAATTTTATTTTTTTAAAATAAATAAAGTTTAGGTTAGTTGGGTAACTTGCCCAGTATTCAAATAACTGATAAGTATAGAACCAGGAACGCAGATCCTCATACCTGGAAGGTTCACTCTGTAGATTCCCAAATTATATTGTATGAGCTTGTACTCCAAGAGAGGAAGAGAAATTTGTTGGCTTACATGAGTACTAACCCAGAATTCTAACTTTTGCCCTATTTTTATAATGGTAGTAAATGAATATTATTATACCTACTACTGATTTTCAGGTATATGTGTGTGTATGGAGCCCTGGTGGCACAGTAGTTAAGAGTTTGGCTGTTAACCAAAATGTTGGCAGTTTGAACCCACCAGCCACTCATTGGAAACCCTATGGGGGCAGTTCTATTCTGTCCTATAGGGTTGCTATAATTGAGTCAATGGCGCAGGTTTTCTTTTTTAATGTGTGTGTGTGTGTGTGTGTGTGTGTGTATCAATGTCATCATTTTATACAAGATAACTGATCATCAAAACAACAATTGTTCAAGGTGATTAGCGTCATCTTACATTGAATGTAGAAAGACGGTTCTTACTTCTTCCAAAATCTCATAATTTGTGAAAGGCAGAGCCACACTTTAAACATGGGTCTGCTTGAAGCCAAATCTGTTGCTCATTCCATGGTTTCTTACTGCCTTATAACACACTGATTTCTTGATTTATCCCAAAGTGACTGACTAAATACCTGTGATGCAGACACCACTCATCTGTCAGTTTGTCATACGGTGGTGGCTTGCATGTTGCTGTGATGCTGGAAACTGTGTAATAGGTATTTCAGTTACCAGCAGAGTCAATCACCAGAGCTTCCAGATTAAGAAAGACTAAAAAGAAGGACCTGGCAATCTATTTCTAAAAAAAATTAGCTGAAGAAAACCTCATGAATAGGGGCTGAACCTTGTCTGATATAGTGCAGGAAGATGACCCCTCAGGTTAGAAAGCACTCAAAGTATGACTGAGAAAGAGCTGTCTCCTCAAAGTAGAGTTGACTTTAATGATGTGGATGGAGTGAAGTTTTGTGGGCCTTTATTTGCTGGTGTGACATGATTCAAAGTGAAAAGAAACAGCTGCAAACATCCATTAATAATCAAAATGTGGAATATACAAAGTATGAAAATCTAGGAAAATTGAATGTTGTCAAAACTGAAGTAGAACACGTGAAGATAGATATCTTAGGCACTAGTGAGCTGAAATGGACTGGTATTGGCCATTCTGAATAGAACAATCATATGGTCTACTGTCATGGATTGAATTACGTCCCCAAAAAATATGTGTATCAATTTGGCTGGGCCATGATTCCCAGTATTGTGTGGTTGTCCTCCCTTTTGTGATTATAAATTTATGTTAAAGAGAATTATGCTAGGATTGTAACACCCTTACTAAGGTCACATCCCTGATCCAATGTAAAGGGAATTTCCCTGGGGTGTGGCCTGCACCACCTTTTATCTCTCAAGAGATAAAAAGGAAAGGGAAGCAAGCAGAGAGAAAGCAGTGCCAGGAGCAGAGCTCATCATTTAGAGCCGGGGTCCCTGTGTGGAGAAGTTCCTAGTCCAGGGAAAGATTGACGAGAAGGCCGACAGAGACAGAAAGACTTCCCCTGGAGCTGATACCCTGAATTTGGACTTCTAGCCTACTAGACTGTGAGAAAATAAATTTCTCTTTGTTAAAGCCATCCACTTGTGGTATTTCTATTATAGCAGCACTAGATGACTAAGACAGTCTACTATGCCAGGAATGACAAATTGAAGAGGAACTGCGACACATTCATTGTCAAAAAATATTTCAAGATTTATCCTGAAATACAACTCTGACAGTGATAGGATAATATCATAGGCCTAGAAGGAAGACCAGTTAATATGAACATTATTCATATTTACACACCAACTGCTAATGCCAAAGATGAAGAAATTGAAGATATTTTACCAACTTCTATAGTCTGAAATTGATCAAACAAGACATTAATAATTACTGTTGGTAGGAATGCAAAAATTGGAAATAAATAAGAAGGATCAATAGTTGGAAATTATGGCCTTGGAGACAGACATAATGCTAGAGATAGCATGATAGAATTTTACAAGACCAATGAGCTATTCACTGGAAAAACTTTTTTTTTCAACAACATAAAAAAATACACAGGGACCTGCCAGATGGCATACACTGGACTCAAATGGACTACATCTGTGGAAAAAGACGATGGAGAAGCTCAATATCATCAGTCAGAACAAGGCCGGGGTGGACAGCGGAACAAGCCATCAATTACTCATATGCAAGTTCAAGTTGAAGCTAAAGAAAATTAAAACAAGTCTATTAGAGCCAAAGTATGACCTCAAGTATGCATCCCACCTAAATTTAGAGACTATCTCAAGAATAGATTCGACACATTGAACACTAATGACAGAAGAATAGACAGGATGTGAGGTGACATCAAGGACATCAATCATGAGGAAAGCAAAGGTCATTAAAAAATCAGGAAAGAAAGAAAAGACCAAAATGGATGTCAAAAGAAACTCCAAAACTTGCTCTTGAACTTAGAGTAGTTAAAGCAAATGGAAGAGATGATGAAGTAAAAGAGCTGAACAGATTTCAAAGGGTGGCTTGAGAAGACAAAGTAGATTTATTATAATGAAATGTGAAAAGACCTGGAGTTAGAAAACCAAAAGGGAGGAACACATTACGTATTTCTCAAGCTTAAAGAACTGAGGAAATAACTTAAGCCTTGAGTCGCAATATAGAAGGATTCTATGGGCAAAATATTGAACAACCCTGGGAGTATCTAAAGAAAGTGGAAGGAATACACAGTGACTGTACCAAAAAGAATTGGTCGATGTTCATCCATTTCAGGAGGTAGCATACGATCAAGAACTAATGGCACTAAAGGAAGAAATCCAAGCTGCACTGAAAGCATTGTTGAAAAAGAAGGCTCTAGGAATTGACAGAACAACAATTGAGATGTTTCAACAAATGGATGCAATGCTGGAAGCGCTCACTTGTCTATGCCAAGAAATTTGGAAGACAGCTACCCAGTCAAACAGCTGGAAGAGATCCATATATGTGCGCATTCCAAAGAATGGCGATCCAACAGAATGCAGAAATTATCAAACTATATCATTAATATCACATGCAAGTAAAATTTTGCTGAAGATCATTCAAAAAGGGTTGCAGGAGTACATTCACAAGGAATTGTCAGAAATTCAAGCTGAAGTTAGAGGAGGACATGAAACGAGTGAGATCATTACTGATATCAGGTGGCTCTTGGCTGAAAACAGAGAGTATCAGAAAAATATTTACCTGTGTTTTAGTGATTAAGCAAATGCATTTGACTGGGTGAATCATAACAAATTACAGATAACATTGCAAAGAATGGGAATTCCAGAGCACTTAATTATGCTCATGCAGAACTTGTACATAGATCAAGAGGCAGTCTTTTGAACAGAACGAGGAGATACTGAGTGGTTTAAACTTAGGAAAGGTGGGCTTCATGTTATATGCTTTCTCCATATTTATTCAATCTGTATGCCGAGCAAATAATTAGAGGAGCTGGACTATATGAAGAACGCAGCATCAGGTTTAGAGGAAGACTTCTTAACAACCTGTGATATAGAGATGACACAACCTTGCTTGCTGAAAGTGAAGAGGACTTGAAGCACTTACTGATAAAAATCAAAGACTACAGCCTTCAGTATGGATTGCACCTCAACATAAGGAAAACAGAAGTCCCCACAACTAGACCAACAAGCAACATCATGATAAATGATAAAATATTGAAGTTGTCAAGGATTTAATTTTAATTGGATCTCTAATCAATGCCCTTGGAAGCAGCAGTCAAGAAATCAAAAGATGCACTGCATTGGGCAAATCTGCTGCAAAAGACCTCTTTAAAGTGTTAAAAAGCAAAGATGTCACTTTGAGGACTAAGGTGCACCTGACCCAAGCGATGGTCAATGAATGGTAGCCTCATATGCATGCTAAATCCGGGCAATGAATAAGGAAGACCTAAGAAGAGTTGTTACCTTTGAATTATGGTGTTGGCAAAAAATATTGAATATACCATGAACTGCCAGAAGAAGGAACAAATTCATGTTGGAAGAAGTACAGCCAGAATGCTCCTTAGAAGCAAGGATGGAAAGACTCGTCTCACTTACTTTGGACATATTATCAGGAGAGACCAGTCCCTGGAGAAGAACATCATGCTTGATAAATCAGAAGGTCAGCAAAAAAAAAGGAAGACCTTCAATGGAATGGATTGACACAGTGGCTGCAACAATGGGCTCAAACATAGCAACGATCGTGAGGATGGCTCAGGACAAGGCAGTGTTGTTAAGCTGTACAAAGGGCTCCTATGAGTCGGAACTCACTAGAGAGCACCTCACAACAATAACATGCAGACAATTTTAAAAATTTGAATGAGGTGAGGAAAACCCAAAGTCACAAGTATAGTATGTGAAATATGCCAGTTAAGATTCTTCAGCCTTTTAGAATTTTTGATATCTCACATAACTGTTGAAAGTTCATCCCTAACCCTTTTCCCTTGAACAGCAAAGATGGTTGATGAAGAATGAACAGACTGAAAAATTTGAGCTCAGTGACCAGCCCTTGTTTCATCTCAGGCCTAACCACCTTCAGATTACTGTGCCTAAAAAATCAGCTGGGACTCCATGGTTGTAAGGAAACATTTTTGACTGGGAACCAAGAGACCTGGATTCTGTTATTGTCTCAGCCGTGAAACAACAAAGAGACCTTGGCAAGTTGCTTGACATTTCTAAACCTCAATTGCCCAGGTTTGAAATAGATAATCTTTAAATGTCCTCTAGTTCTGAGGGTCTTTAAATGCTCACCCTTTGGCCCCCTCCCAGAATAGGATTGCTTCTGCCATTCCAAATTCGTCCTGAAGAAGAATGAAGGAAACAACAGTAAATACTTCCATGACGTGGCTGCCTGTGGACTCTTAATGAAAATCACAGTGACTTGATCACAAACAAATACGCTGCCTTCCTAGTATTTGGCTTCTTGAAAGAGGCAATGCAAGATTTACATAAAGAATTTCCAAGATTTTCCCTGTAATCTTCAGGCCCTCTTTTTTGCTTTCCTTCCCCTCCTCAATGAATCTGTTCTCTCAGTGACACTCTTTGCTCTGTCCCCATTTTCTTACAATGTTCCTCCGTTTTATCACTGTCACCCATACCCTCTATGATGAAACCCTTATCAGGCTTGCCACCATCTTCACAAATCCTGTCAAGCCAGTTGCAGGTGTCTGTGAGGTCCATTTGTGTCACCAGAGCTCTAGATAAGCTGACTGGCTGATACAATCTCACACCTAGGACATAAGTGATAGCTTTCTCTGCACTTACGTCTGAAAATCCATGGTTCTATAAAAACAGCACCTCAGAAGCAGTAGGAAACTATTTATTCAGGTAGAAATGAAGATTAGACAAGTGCACTGTCATTTCTAAGAGGTAGCTCGAATAGAGAGCAAACAGCAAAACTGAGTTTGATCTATTTCCTTTCTAGAGGACATAATCCACTACTACCTACTGACTTATGTTCCTCTTTTTCTTCAATAAACATTCCTTGAGCACCTACTATAAGACAGCTGCTATGTTAGAGGCTGAGGATACAGGGAAGAACTAGTCAAATGATGTCGCTGCCTTCATGGAGTTAAAAATGTAGTTTACCTCTGCTACAGCACTGGTTATCTTCTATTATAAATATACAGTTTTTATATATGTTTCTCCATAAATTATGAGTTTTTGGAGGGCAGGGCCCTGTCTGAATCATTTCTGATTGCAATGGTTGCAAACAGTCCCTGGTATATAGGAGATGCTTAATAAATATGAATATATTAAAACCTCAGTTTGTTTAAATAAATACAAATATGTGCAATCTTCCAATGGCTGTCCATTCAATTTAAAATAAGATCCAAATTATTTGCCACAGTGTACAAGGCCTTTCTTGATCAGTCTTCTGCGTCACCATGTTTCATCCCCACCTGCAATGATCCAACCTTCCTGACTTTCTTTTTGTTCATAAAACTGGCCAAGCTCTCACAACCTCAGGACCTTTGCATGTACTATATGGCCTCCACCTGAAACACTTTTCCTTCAGAGCATGGCTCTTTCTTGTAACTTGGCTCTCAATTCAAATGGTCTTCCACAACCTCCCGCCCTGAAGTTGACCTTCCTTACCTCACCAATTAATTCTCTTTCTTATTGCTCCAGGATATTTTCTTGAGAGCACTTGTCATTATGTAAAATAATCTAGCTGTCTCTAACTTGGTAAGTCACAAACTCTCTGGACTTTGAGGCTAATGTATAAAATCAGAACAATAATATCTTCAGCCTCTTCAAGGTCTGAAATCATATGACCTCTTATCCAAGGATTTATGAAAAAAAATAAAAGGCCATGATCACACTCAATGTTCAATGTTTTTTTTAGTGAACAAACATATTTCATATAGTCCTTAGGTGAGAGAGCCTAATAGTTCCTGTGGCAGATCAGAGAAAAGCAGCTACGTTCCCTTCATGCAAGAAGCTGTCCATTTACTTATGGAAATAATGCATACAAGGTAAGAGAGAATATTTCCCACATAAAAAATTAATTAAAAATGTTCTGCATTCACAGATGTAAGAATCCTGTTTGGCTAGAAATATTCCAGAATGTGAGTGAAGGCAAGTGAGATGTGAGCTGGCTTAACTGACAACAATATTTCAACGTTTTTTTCTGAAACCATTCTAAGCGGAGGTATTCTTCTTTTAAGTAAAATTTGAGAGGCAGGAGTTTGCCAGGTGTTTTAGAGAACATGTTGAAAATAAAAGTTCATTCAAAATTGATTCAGTTGCATATCTTTTTGAGTTTCTATACTGGCAATCCAAATTGACCTTTGCTCTTGTGTGAGCTTATGGCTTCATAGGAGAGTAGATACTAATTAATCATGGAAATAAGTACAGAGTTAAGAATGGTGAAGCTTAATATGAGTGTGTATAACAATAGGCCTAACGCAGTCTGGGAGTCAAGGATGGCTTTGCTAAGGAACCTGAGGGTCAGACAGGATTCTAAGTTGCTTTAGTAACAAAATATTCTTTCCATCTTCTTAGTAACTACAGGAGTTAACAATATTTGTCAATAATGTTGCTCTCTCCTCCACTTTCGATTTTCTGAGAGGATCCAATTAATCCAAGTATCTTGACAGACCCTTTGAAAAGTGCTCATACAGAAATGTATCTTAGGCCAATCCATCAACTGGCCCTCATCGTTGGGAGTTCCCTTCATCTAAATCAACTGTGGAACAGGTTGTGGTCCACATGATAGAGAAAATAACTGCTTAAGTGTGAGAAACCTCCCTGTAGAGGACCAAGAGTCAGGTAATTATCCAATAAATGTCCCTGGGTGTGACAAGGAGTCCCTGTTTGGTACCAATGGATAACACACTTGACTTATAACAGAAAGGTTTGAGGTTCAAATCGCCTAGAGATCCCTTGGAAGAAAGACCTGGTGATCTATTTTCAAAATATCAGCATTGAAGACTTTATGCAGCACAATTCTAACCTGAAACATATAGGGTTACCATGAGTTGGAGGTGGCTCAATGGGAACTGGTTTTTGGGTGAGACAAGAACCTGGAGGGTATTCCTTAGCATATGCAGCCAAGATTTCACGAGTTCACAGAAGAGGCAATCTAAAGGAAACAATTATTGTAAGTCAGAGGAAAACACTGGGGTCTAAGGAAGTACAGATGAAAGCTTCTTAACCAAGCTAAAATGGGTCAGGAGGCTAGTTATGCGAGGTGGTACTTGATCTAGACACCGAAGGGAAAAGAGAATGGTTGTGAAGACAGAAAAAAAGAGTGCAGAAAGAACAACATGATCAAAAGAAGGAAAGTATAAGACAACTCCAAGGATTTGAAATTAAATGAGATACCATGCAATCTCATAGCATTAATAAGCACATAGCACAGTGTCTGGTATATAATAACTTCTCAAACATTCATTTATTAATTGATTTTTTTGTCTGGATAGAAGTAAGACAAATGCCTGACTGTGTTCCCTCTTTCCAATATACACTAGTGATAATAGTATCATTTTTACCTAGAGAAGAGTTGGGAGAAAATATAGTTTGTGTCAATACCTAAAAAGTGAGAAAATATTAAAGTGACTTTACATGAAAGTGTAAAAAGCAGCAAAATATTGCAGTCACCCAATTATACTCGTATTTTATATCATTGGAAATAAGATTGTGACATTCCAGGTGACTGTCTTCAAAGCCTTTTTTTTTTTTTTTTTTTAACTTTTGGGGCTGAATCTAGAATTGGAAGAGACATTACTCCTGGCTTCTTCCATGGAATGGGTGAATACGGTGGGAGATGTGTATCCAAGGATAAAATTTCCTTAGGGCTTTGGACATAACACATTTGTTTGCAGTTGTAGAAGAAAAGGGAAAGAATGACATGTCCCTATCTGTTCCTTATCTGTTGGGTGTCTATTAGAGTTCAACAATAGAATGGCAGCAACTAGCTTATGAAGTTGGCTGTAGCTGTTAGCTGCCATTGAGATGACCCTGAACTCAGGGAGATCCCATGCACAACAACGAAATACTGCCCGGTCCTATGCCACCCCCATGATAGATTGGAGATTGAAACATTGTGACCAGTGGAGTTTCTATTGGCAGATTTTCAGAAGTAGATCACCAGGCTTTCCTTTCTAGTACGTCTTCTGGTGTCTCAGCTGAATCTTGTTCAGCATAACAGCAACACGCAAGCCTCCACTGACAGATGGGTAGTAGCCATACATGAAGTACATTGACTATGAATTGCATGGAACATGAGAATTCTACCACTACGTATGGTGGTTCTAGAATAGGGTTGTCAGATAAAAAACAGGGTACACATTTAAATTTGTAATTAAGATAAACAGTGAACATAAGTATAAGAACAGTGAACATAGTATGAGAATGCCCCATGCAATATTTGGAGTAAAAACCCATTGCCATCAAGTTGATTCTGACTCATAGAGACCCTATAGGTCAAAGTAGAACTGCCCTAGAGGCTTTCCAAGGAGTGGCTGGTGGATTTGAACTGCCAGCCCTTTGGTTTGCAGCCATAGCTCTTAACCACTGCATCACCAGGGCTCCAATTGGAGTATAGATATACAAAAAGTTTTCATTTTTTTGGTCTGAAATTCAAATTTAACATGTCATTTTGTATTTTTATTTGCTAAATCTGGTAACACTATTCCAGGATTAACCTTGGTGGACGGAGAAAAGTATATAAGTTACAACAAGCAAGAAAGTCTGATATAGAGAGGTGGGACCAAGCAGGCGGAGTAGTCAGACACTTTTGGTGGTCCCTCTTACAACAAAGACCTGAAAAAAAACTGAATCAATTATACATGACAAACTAGAAGCCCCAAACATCAAATGCAAAGTTGAGGAATTGGACTGAGTGGCAGGGGAGGGAGAGACATTTTGGAAGCAGCAAGGAGTTGCCACACCTGACCTGGCGGGAGCCCTCAATCAGCAAAAGATAAGTACTTGCTTCTGGCTTACCACGTGGATCAAAAACACTCTTCTTTGGGAAAAACCTCTGTCCCATTTACCTCCCCTCTCTCTGCTCTGCACTGGGTACAGGATGGCTTCAACAATTGCCAAGTCCCCTGGGCCAGAAGTAGGACTTGTCACATGCCCTGAGCCATTCTTCCGGTCTTGGAGAGGAAACAAATTAACAAACTGGAAAAAAATAATCTGACGGCTCCCCTAAGCCAGGAACTCAGGGTAGGCACAACTCCTTTGTCTAGGCACAGGCATAAGGGATCCATGGAATAAGAGTGCTCTTCCACCTGCATAGAATTCTGTGGGCCCATTTCCATAGCATAGGCCATCATTACCACAGTTTAACAGGGTATATACCGGAACTCTAACTTCAACTGTTTCCGTCAGATGTGAAGTGGCAGGTTCATGACCTTTGACACTGCTCTGCTCATTAAGCAGGGTCTTCACCTACCCACGTTAGGGGCCTGAGGACTGGTGGCTCCACCCATGACACCTAGCCACCTGCAAGAGGGGCCCAAGAACAAGAGGTGTCCCTGAGTCCTTACTGCCAACAGCACTGGGTGCTCATAGTCCAGCTGCAAAACCCACCCACCTAAGTGCTCTAGGGAACAGGGACAAAGTTTCCTCCTGGACACTCAGGGGCAGGCATCGGCCACCTGCCTTGCTCAGTGTGTGTCCCCCTGTTGCAGCCTGATGCCTGTGCCTACACCAGTCAATCATACCTATCTAGGACTGTAGGTGAGAGACTGCACCACACACTTGGTGGCCGACTAGATGGACCCCTGAGCTGAATCCATACAGGAGGAGTGGGCAGACTCCTGGGTTCACATACTTAGTGGCAGGTCTGGCTACCTGGTGGCAGGACGTTGGAGCTTCAGGGGCACTGGTGACTGGGCTAGCTAAACAAGAGCAGCCAATTTGGGCATATCAAAACAAAACAAAATAAGAAGCTAGGATACAGCAAGCAAACATAAAATAAATAAATATGATAATTTATTGATGGCTCGGAGACAACAGTCAATATCAAATCATTTAAAAAGCAAACCATGATGGCTTCAGTAGTTTCCAAAATAAAGAATCAAGAAATTTTCTGGAGGAAGACATTTTCTTGGAATTACCAGAGACGGAATACAAAAGATTAATATACAGAACTCTTCAAGAAATTAAGACAGAAATTAGGCAAAACACAGACCTTGCAATAGAGAATCTTAAAAAGATTAGAGAAGAGCATAATGACAAATTTAACAGGCTGCAAAAATCCATAGGGAGACAGTAATCAGAAACCCAGAAGATTAACAATAAAATTTCAGAATTAGACAACTCATGAGAAAGTCATAGAAGCAAAATTGAGGCAATGGAAGTCAGAATTAGTGAGATTGAAGATAAAGTACACAAACTTATTTGAGAAAAATGCAGATAAAGGCATTAAAAAAAAATGAAGGAACCCTAAGAATTATGTGGGATTGTATCAAGAGGAATAACCTTTGAGTGACTGGCATACCAGAATGGGCGGGGGGGGGGGAGGCGAGGATAACAGAACATAGAGAGAGAATTGTTGAAGATTTGTTGGCAGAAAACTTCCCTGATATCGTGAAAGAAGACAAGATATATACCCAAGATTCTCATCAACACCACATAAGGTAGATCCTAAAAGAAAGTCACCAAGACATATTATAATCCAACTTGCCAAAACCAAAGATAAAGAGACAAATTTAAGAGCGGCTAGGGAGAAACAAAAAGTTATCTACAAAGGAGAGCCAGTAAGAATAAGCTCAGACTACTCAGCAGAAACCATGCAGGCAAGAAGGCAATGGGATGACATATATAAAGCCTTGAAGGAAAAAAATTGTCAGCCAAGAAGTATATATCCAGCAAAACTGTCTCTCAAATATGATGGCAAAATTAGGGCATTTCCAGATAAACAGAAGTTTAGGGAATTTGCAATAACCAAACCAAAATTATGAGAAATACTAAAGGGAGTACTCTGGTTAGAAAATCAATAACATCAGATAACAACCCAAAACTAGAACACAGGATGGAGCAACCAGGTATCAACCCAGATAGGAGGTCACAAAAATAAATCAAAGCTAAAACACTGAAAACAGGGAAACAGAGATGTCAATATGTAAAAGATGACAACATAAAAACAAAAAAAAGGGACTTAAAAACTGTAGACAGAGATTTTTCATATGGAGAGGAAGTCAAGACTATATAAAAAAATAAAATACTGGTTTAAACATAGAAAAATAGGGGTAAATATTTAGGTAACCACAAAGGAAAGTAACAATCCTGCACATCAAAATAAAAAACAAGAAAAATATAAAGACTTAACAAATACAAAATCAACAACAATGAAAAAGATGAAAAGAAAATACATAAAGAAAAACGACTCAGCACAGAAAATTAAGTGGAACAAAGAAACTGTCAACAACACACAAAAAAAGACATCAAAATGACAGCACTAAACTCATACATATCAATAATTACGCTGAAAGTGAATGGACTAGATGCACCAATAAAAAGACAGAGAGTGGCAAAATGGATTAAAAAAAACATGATCCGTCTATTTGCTGCCTACAAGAGACACACCTTAGACATAAAGACACAAACTAAAACTGAAAGGATGGAAAAAAATATATCACACAAACAGCACTCAAAAAAGAGCAGGAGTGGCAATATTAATCTCTGACAAAATAGACTTTAAAGTAAAATCCACCAGAAAATATAAGGAAGGACACTACATAATGATTAAAGGGTCAACATACCAGGAGGGCATAACTATGATAATTATTTATGCACCCAATGACAGGGCTCCAAAATACAGAAAACAAACTCTAATAGCATTGAAAAGAGAGATAGACAACTCCATAACTATAGTAGAAGATTTCAACACATCACTTTTGGTGAAGGACAGAACTTCCAGAAAGAAGCTCAAAGACAAGGAAGAGCTACATGATATAATCAACCAACTTGATCTCATAGACATATACCGAACACTCCACCCAACAGCAGCCAAGTATACTTTCTTTTCCAGTGCACATGGAACATTCTCCAAAAGAGACCATATATTAGGCCATAAAGCAAGCCTTAACAAAATCCAAAACATCAAAATATTTCAAAGCATCTTTTCTGACCATAAAGCCATAAAAGTAGAAATCAATAACAGAAAAAGCAAGGAAAAAAATCAAACACCTTTGGGACACATCAAAAGCAGTGCTCTGAGGTCAGTTTATAGCAATAAATGCACACATCCAAAAAGAAGAATGGGCCAAAATCAAAATATTAACTGTACAACTGGAACTAGTAGAAAGAGAGCAGCAAAAGAAGTCCTCAGGTGTCAGAAGAAAGAAAAAATAAGAATTAGAGCAGAATTAAATGAAACAGAGAATAGAAAAACAACTGAAAGAGTTAACAAGACCAAAAGCTGGTTCTTTGAAAAGATCCACAAAATTGGAAAACCACTGGCCAAACTCACAAAGGAAAAGCAGGAGAGGAAGCAAATAACCCAAATAAGAAATGAGATGGGTGATATCACAACAGACCCAACCGAAATTGAAATTAAATTAATAGCATACTACAAAAAATTGTACTCTAACAAATTTGAAAACCTAGAGGAAACGGACATATTTCTAGAAACTCACTACCTACCTAAATTAACACAAACAGAGGTGGAACAACTAAATAAACCTGTAACAAAAGAAGAGATTGAAAAGGGAATTTAAAAATCCCCAACCAAAAAAAAGCCCTGGCCTGGAGGCTTCACTGGAGAATTCTACAAAATTTTCAGAGAAAAGTTAACACCACTACTACTAAAGGTATTTCAGAGCATAGAAAAGGAAGAAATACTCCCAAACTCATTCTATGAAGCCAGCATAACCTTGATACCAAAACCAGGTAAAGACACCACAAGAAAAGAAAATTATAGACTAATACCCCTCACGAACACTGACGCAAAAATCCTCAACAAAATTCTAACCAATAGAATTCAGCAGCATATCAAAAAAATAATTCTCCATGATCAAATGGGATTTGTACCAGGTATGCAGGGATGGTTCAACATCAGAAAAACACTCAATGTAATCCATCACATTAATAAAACAAAAGACAAGACCACATGATCTTATCAATCGATACAGAAAAGGCATTTGACAAAGTCCAACATCTATTCATGATAAAAACTCTCAACAAAATAGGAATCGAAGGGAATTTCCTCAACACAATTAAGGTCATTTATACAAAGCCAACAGCCAACATCATCATAAATGGAGAGAGTTTGAAAGCATTCCCACTGAGAACGGGAACCAGACAAGGATATCCTTGATCACCACTCTTATTCAACATTGTGCTGGAGGTCGTAGCTGGAGCAATTAGTCTAGATAAAGAAACAAAGGGCATCCAAAATTGGTAAGGAAGAAGTAAAAGTATCTCTTTTGGCTGATGATATGATCTTATACACAGAAAACCCCAAATAATCTGAAAGAAAATTCCTGGAACTATTAGAAGATTTTGGCAATGTATCACGATACAATATAAACATACAAAAATCAGTCAGATTCCTCTACATCAACAAAGAGAACTTCAAAGAGGAAATAAGCAAATCAATACCATTTACAATAGCCCACAAGAAGATAAAATACTTAGGAATAAATCTAATCAGAGATATAAAAGACCTATACAATGAAAACTACAAGACACTATTGCAAGAAACCAAGCAGACCAGCATAAGTGGAAAAACATACCTTGTTCATGGATAAGAAGACTCAACATTGTGAAAATGTGTATTCTAACCAAAGCGACCTACAGATACAATGCAATCCCAATCCAAATTCCAATGGCATTTTTTAATGAGATGGATAAACAAATCACCAACTTCATATGGAAAGAGACAAGTAAAGCATTACCAAAGAAGAAGAACAAAGTGGGAGGCCTCACACTACCTGATTTTAGAACCTAGTATACCACCATGGTAGTCAAAACAGCCTGGTACTGGTACAACAAAAGATACGTAGACCAATGCAACAAAATGAGAATCCAGATATAAATTCATCCACCTGTGAGCAGCTGATATTTACAAAGGCCCAAAGTCCATTAATTGGGGAAAAGACAGTCTTTTTAACAAATGGTGCTGGCATAACTGGATATTCATCTGCAAAAAACTGAAACAAGACCCATACTTCACACCATGCACAAAAACTAACTCAAAATTGATCAAAGACTTAAATATAAAATCAAAAATGGTAAAGATCATGGAAGAAAAAATAGGGACAACACTAGGAACCCTAATATATGGCATAAACGCAATAGGAATCGTAAGTAACAACGCACAAGCACCAGAAGAGACACTGCATAAATGGGAGCTCCTAAAAATCAAACACTTATGCTCATCAAAAGACTTCACCAAAAGAGTCAAAAGACAACCTACAGACTCAGAAAAAAGTTTTGGCTACAACAAATCTGATTGGCATCTAATTGCTAAAATCTACAAGATTCTACAAACCTCAACAACAAAAAGACAAATAACACAATTAAAAAATGGGCAATGGTTGTGAACGGGCACTTCACCGAAGAAGACATTCAGGAAGCTAACAGACGCATGAAGAAATGCTTACGATCATTAGCTGTTAGAGAAATGAAAATCAAAACTACAGTTAGATACCATCTCACCCCAACAAGGTCAGTATTAACCCAAAAAACACAAAATAATAAATGTTGAGAGGTTGTGGAGAGACTGGAACACTTATACACTGTTGATGGGACTGTAAAATTGTACAACCACTTTGGAAATCAATTTGGCACTTTCTTAAAAAGCTAGAGATAGAAGTACCATACGATCCAGCTATCCTGCCTCTTGGAATGTATCCTAGAGAAATAAGAGTCGTCATACGAACAGATATATGCACACCCATGTTCCTTGCAGTACTGATCACGATAGCAAAAAGATGGAAACTACCTAGGTGCCCCTCAACAGACGAATGGATAAACAAATTATGGTATATTCACACAATGAAATACTATGCAATGATAAAGAACAA
>NW_004443970.1:16928557-16930196 GCF_000243295.1 Trichechus manatus latirostris
TGCAACCAGCCATCTAAAATGCATCAATTGGTCCCAACCCACCTGGAGTAAAGGAGAATGAAGAACACCAAAGACACAAGGAAATTATTAGCCCAAGAGACAGAAAGGGCCACAGAAACCAGAGACTGCATCATCCTGAAACCAGAACTAGATGGTGCCTGGCTACCAACAATGATCACCCTGACAGGGAACACAACAGAGTGTCCCTGATGGAGCAGGAGAAAGATGGGATGCGGAACTCAAATTCTAGTAAAAAGACCAGAGTCATTAGTCTGACTGAGACTGTAGGAACCCCAGAAAGTATGGCCCCTGGACTCTCTGTCAACCCAGAACTAAAACCATTCCCTAGGCCAACTCATCAGACAAAGATTAGACTGGACTATGGGGCAAAAAATGATACGGATGAAGAGTGTGCTTCTTAGCTCAAGTACATACATGAGACTAAATGGGCAGCACCTGTCTAGAGGTGAGATGAGATGGCAGAGAGGGTCAGGAGCTGGTTGAATGGACACAGGAAATCAAGGGTGGAAAGGAGGAGTGTGCTGTCACAGTATAGGGAGAGCTATTAGGGTCACAGAACAGTGTATGTATAAATTTTTGTATGAGAGACTAACTTGAATTGTAATCTTTCACTTAAACTACAACAATAAAAATAAAAAATAAAGAAATCAAAGAAAGTGTGATCTGTTCATTGAAAGCAGAAAATTGTTTGGAATATTGAAACTTAAAAGAGCACATATCAACTCCTTAAGATCTTCTTTGTTAATCCATTAATTATTTCTCTAGCTATCACAAAGGAAATGTATTCAAATGGATAAATAAATCCATCAGCAAAATATTTCTCTTTCTATCTTTCTTTCTTTTCCAGTTTTTCTCTTGAGCTGATGATTTCTGAAAAGGAAAGAAAATAGATAGAACGTGAAAAACAAGATTATATATATATATTTAAGAAAGTCACTTGACAGCATAGATTATATTTTCAATGATTTTCTTTCCCTTAAGATTGAACTTTATGGGGATATCTAATGATTATAGACAGTCATGTGTCTGCCAGTTTGTCCTACTGTAGAGGCTTATGTGTTGCTGTGATACTGGAAGATTTGCCACCTGTATTTCAAATATCAGCAGGGTCAGCCTTCTTGGACAGGTTTCAGCTCAGCTTCCAGACTAAGACACACTAGGAAGAGGGAGCTGGCGGTCTACTTCTGAAAACAATTAGCTAGTGAAAATCTTATGAATAACAGTGGAACATTGTCTGACATAGTGCCAGAAGATCAGCCCCTTAGGTTGAACAGCACTTAAAATATGACTAGAGGAGAGCTGCCTCCCCAAAGGAGAGTCAACCTTAATGATGTGGATGGAGTCAAGCTTTCAGGACCTTCATTTGCTGATCTGGTACAACTCAAAATGAGAAGAAACAGCTGCAAACATCCCTTAATAATCGGAACATGGAATGTACAAGATATGAACCTAGGAAAATTGGAAACACTCAAAAATGAAATGGACAGAGACTTCCGGCAAGATGGCGCTCTAGGCAGAAACACCACGCCGTCCCTCCACAACAAAGATCCGAAAAACTAAGCCAAACAGAGAATCAACAATCCTGAAACCCTAGAACATCAAATGAAGAGATAAAGAA
>NW_004443970.1:16939300-16946553 GCF_000243295.1 Trichechus manatus latirostris
GAAGAGCGTAGTCAATGTCACTTAAATGTGTATGTAAAAAAAATTTTTGAAATGGCGTATCTTTGGCTATGTGTATTTTCACCAAAAAAAAAAAAAAAAGTTGAGAATTTAGAGGGTTAAAATGTTGTGGGGTTGTTAACCAATGTCATAAAACAGCATGTGTGTTACTGTTACATGAGAAAGTATCTGTTATGTAAGCCTTCACCTGAAGTACAATAAAATATTAAAAAAAAAAAAAATGAAATGGAAAGCATAAACATCAATATTCTAGGCATTAGTAAGCTGAAATGGACTGATATTGGCCATTGTGAATCAGACAACCATATGGCCTACTATGCCGGGAATGACAAATTGAAGAGGAATGGCATCACATTCATCGTCAAAAAGACCATTTTAAGATCTATCCTGAAGTACAATGCTGTGAGTGACAGGATAATATCTATACACCTACCAGGAAGACCAGTTAATATGACTATTATTCAAATTTATGCACATAACACTAAGGCCAAAGATGAAGAAATGGAAGATTTTTACCGACTTCTCTAGTCTGAAATTGATCATTCAATCAAGATGCATTGATAATTACTTGTGATTGGAATGCGAAAGCTGGAAACAAAGCAGAAGGGTTGGTAGTTGGAAAATATGGCCTTGGTGATAGAAAGGACGCTGGGAATCACATAATAGAGTTTTGCAAGACCAATGACTACTTTATTGCAAATACCTTTTTTTTTTTAATAACATAAATGGCAACTATACACATGGACATCACCAGATGGAATACAAAGGAATCAAGTCAACTACAGCTGTGGAAAGAAATGATGGAAAAGCTCAATAACATTAGTTAAAACAAGGCCGGGGCCAACTGTGGAACAGACCATTAATTGCTCATATGTAAGTTCAAGTTGAAGCTGAAGAAAATTAGAACAAGTCAACAAGAGCCAAAGTAAAACCTTGCATGTATGCCACCCGAATTTAGAGACCATTTCAAGAATAGATTTAACACACTGAGCACTAATGGCTGGAGACCAGATGAGTTGTGAAATGACATCAAGGGCATCATACATGAAGAAAGCAAGAGGTCATTAAAAAGATGGGAAAAAGGAAAAGACTAAAATGGATATCAGAAGAGAATCTGAACGTTGCTGTTGAATACAGACTAGCTAAAACGAAAGGAAGAAATGAAGACAAAGAACTGAATTAAAAATTTCAAAGGGCAGCTCAAGAAGAAAAAGTAAACTATTTTAATGAACTGTGCAAAGACCCAGAGATAGAAAACCAAAGGGAAGAACATGCCCAGCATTTCTCAACATGAAATTACTGAAGAGAAAATTCGAGCCTTGACTTGCAACATTAAAGGATTCTGCAGGGAAAATATTAAACGACACAGGAAGCATCAAAAGAAGACAGAAGGAATACAGAGAGTTACTGTACCAAAAAGAATTAATTGATTGGCATTGAAGCATTTCTGGAGGTAACATATGATCAAGAACCAAAGGCACTGAAGAAAGATGTCCAAGTTGCACTGAAGGAATTGGCAAAAAACAAGACTCCAGGAATTGACAGAATGCCAATTGATATGTTTCAACAAACAGATGCAGCACTAGAAATGCTCATTCATCTATGCCAAGAAATTTTTAAGGCAGCTACCTGGCCAACTGGCTGGAAGAGATCCATATTTGTACTCATTCCAAAGAAAGGAGATCCAGCAGGATGAAGAAATTATCAAAGAATATCATTAATGTCACACACAAGTAAAATTTTGCTGAAGATCCTTCGAAAGCAATTGCAGCAGTACATTGACAGGGAACTTCCAGAAATTCAAGTCAGATTTGGAAGAGGATGTGGAACATGAGATATTGCTGATATCAGCTGGATCATAGCTGAAAGCAAGGAATACCAGAAAGAAGTTCACCTATGTTTTATTAACTATGCAATGACATTCCACCATGTGGATTATAACAAATTGTGGATAACATTTCGAAGAATGGGAATTCCAGAAAACTTAATAGTGCTCATAAGGAAGCTCTACTTAGACCAGAGATAGTCTTTTGGACAGAACACGGGGATACTGTGTGGTTTAAAATCAGAAAAGTTTTGTGTCAGGGTTGTGTCCTTTCACCATAGTTACTCAATCTGTATGCTGAGCAAATAATATGAGAAGCTAGACTATATGACGATCGCAGTGTCAGGATTGGAGGAAGACTCCTTAACAACCTGTGTTATGCAGATGACACAACCTTGCTTGCTGAAATTGAAGAGGACTTGAAGCACTTACTGACAAAGATCAAAGACCCCAGTCTTCAGTATGCATTACGCCTCAACATAAAGAAAAAAAAATCCTCACAACTGGACCAATAAACAACATCATGGTAATCAGAGAAAAGATGGAAGTTGTCAAGGATTTCATTTTACTTGGATCCACAATCAAAGCCAATGGAAGCAGGTCAAGAAATCAAACAATGGGCAAAATTTGCTGCAAAAGATCTCTTTAAAGTCTTAAAAAGCAAAGATGTCATTTTAAGGACTAAGGTGCAACTGACCCAAGGCCTGGTGTTTTCAATCACTTCATATGCATGTGAAAGCTGGACAATGAATAATGAAGACCTAAGAAGAGTTGATGCTTTTGAATTATAATGTTGGTGAAGAATATTGCTGCTAAAAGAATGAACATGTCTGCTTGAAAGAAGTACAGCCAGAATGCTCATTAGATGCAAGAATGGTGAGATTTTGTCTCACATACTTTGGACATGTTATCAGGTGGGACCAGTCCCTGGAGAAGGACATCATGCTTGGTAAAACAAAAGGTCAGAGAAAAAGAGAGGGAGATCCTCAAGGAGACGGACTGACACTGTGGCTGCAACAAGGGGCTCAAGCATAGCAATGATTTTGAAAATGGTGCAGGACTGGGCAGTGTTTCGTTCTGTTGTACACAGTGTCACTATGAGTTGGAACCAACTCGGTGGCACCTAACAGCAAAAACAATGATTATAGTAAGAACAAATGCTGTAATATTACAAGTATCTCTCTGTTCACTTACCGGTTTACCAGTTGCCATCTAGTCACTTCTGACTCATGGCGACCTCATGTATACCAGAGTAGACACATGGCTGATTTAATGACTGATTTTTCAAGAGTAGATTATCAGGATTTTCTCCCTGTAATATTATTAGAAAATGGTTTTGTTTCCTGAAGGACAAATAAACACACACACACACAATTTGCCACTCAATATTATGGATCATACATTCAAAACAATATTTCCATTTGCTGAGTAGACAACAACCATTCAAATCAAAATAATTTTATTCTTTTAACTATTAAACATATTGTTAAGAAAAATGCTAAGTGATGGCCAGTAGGAGCAGCAGAATGAACAGAATGGTGCTCATATTAAAATATACCTCAGAAGATTGCAGGCTCTAAAAATATTGTTTTAGTAACTTAGATTAAAAGAAGCTAAACTATTTCCCACTCAGGCAGGGATTGAACTATTTTGCTTCAGGTCAAAGCTAATAGCCTTAATGTTTTGAATGGTGTTGTCACCTTCTGTTATACATTTAATTGCCATCTCTATGTGTACAAGACACAGATCTAATTGTTGAACCCTTGAGAGAGCAAAATCAGTTCACTTCTGCTCAGTGATATATCTCCTTTTCCTTTTCCTTTAGGAAATAGTCTTCAGTCTTAAAGGATCTTCTGAACATTTCAATTCAAATCAAATAAGACCTCTATAGGTTTTTCCATTCTTCATCAGTGATTCCAGAGACAGTTTTTCACCCTGTTCCCATGGCACTTTAAGATGATGATTGTGGGATATTTCAGTTACTTCAGATTTCTTATATCATTGGTAGAAGGAAATAGAAGTTTTCAGTCACATAGATAAAATAATAATAAATCTCAATAACCCATTGATGACTCTGAAATGAAAATGTATCTTTTTCCTTCTTTTTTTTTATCATATTCTATCAAATTTTCAACTGAAAAGAGATCCCTTGAACATCAGTATATAGTTATATATATATATATATATAAAGAAGAAGAATAGAAGTTTAATTTCACTACTCACATCCAAATCAGTTTTGCCACTTCTCTGTTATGCATAAATGCACAGTAGCGAATATGGAAAGCTACAAAATTCTACTACCAGGTCAGGCCTGGGCTGTTGTCATTTTCTGTGCTGCTAAACAAATGGAAAATGTTGTTTAAAAATTGCAAAAAAATTTTATCTCCACATGAAACATACTTTCCTAAAGCAATAGGCAAGCCTCAAGAAGTGGATTTACGGATAATGCATTATACTCTGAAGTAATTTTTGAAAGAGATAAATCAACTCAAGAAACCTCAAAATACGTGAATCAAAACAGGAGGGGGATTTGGAAAAAGCATCAGACTAGATAAGTACTAAAAATACTCAGGTTAACTGAATAAACGTTATGAAAACAAAACTTAGTCAAGCGAATAGAAGGGAAGTAGCAAAAAATACTTCAAAGCACGTCTTGTTTTCATGAAAAACAATGCTATGATTAGCACCAGTTTTCTAACCTCCAGGTACTTTTTTTTTTCAGGATTCTTTTATACATTATTTATATTCTTGACAAAGAGAGCTAAGCTGGCATCAAGCTGATTGGTAGTTGTATGGCAACCATGTTGTTTTGATGTGCTAGTATATTTGTTTCAATAAAGTTGCCTAAAAGGAACATGAACAGTGAATGTACAAGAGAAACGTAAATAAAAACACAGACGCAAATAACTGTTTAACCTTACTAGTTATCAAAGACAATGGAATTAAAACATAATGGGATATTATATTTCACCTCCCAAACTGATTAAGATTTTACAAATAAAAATACTAAAAATTGCTTAGAGTGTGTTATGACAGGCAGTATAGTAAAGCATTGGTGGAAATAAAAATGGATATGTATTTTCGGGAAAGGAATTTAGCAATATATACCAATAATCTTAAAAATGTTCTGACCCTTTAATTCAGTACTTTTGTTTCTAGGTGTTTGTCTGAAAGAAATGATCATAAAAATACTTAAAAATGTATGCATAACATTATTTATGTCAAGCATTTATTATAACGAAAAATAGAAAACAAACTGCATATCAATATGTAAACCCTTAAATTGTTAAATCAATACAATAGCACATTTTGTAGTTTCTCAAAAACTATTTATAGACTAGAGGATACGCATACAAAATAATATTCAGTTAGAAAAAAAACAACACAATCTAAAGTTTTGTACGCAATGTTATTTAACTTTTGAATCCTATGGATGTGCATGTGATGTATGGGTTTTGTGTTTGTGTGCCTGTGCATCTGTTTTATCACATTCACACTTAACAGATGAAGAAAACACTGGAGGGAGATACACTAAATATGAATAATGCTTGTCCATGGATTGGAAATATATGGATATTTTAATTTTGTTTAATTTTCCATATTCTTCAAATTTTCTCCATAAAGCAGCTAAGTTTATTATAAAATATATGTTCTTAAATAGACCTAACAAATTCATTTTATATTTTCATGAGCAAAGGTCTATTTTTATCTGCCAAATTAAAACAAACCCTTGATGTATAAAAACCCACTGCTGTTAAGTCAATTCCGATTCATAGCGATCCTATAGGGCAGAGTAGAACTGCCGCACAGGGTTTCTAAGGAGCAGCTGGTGGATTAGAACTGCCAACCCTATGTCTAAGCAGCCGTGTTCTTAACCACTGCACTACCAGGGCTTGGCATATACAAATGATAAATCAGCTTGGATCTGAAAACTTTCGAATTATAGCTAAATGGGACTGCCTTCTTCTGCTGCTCTGTTCTCTACCACAAAAAGAAATATTGGGGCAGGCGAGAGGGTGGGGGGAGGAAGAATGCAATGTTTAGGGGACACTGAGCTTCTGTTAAAGGCCATGGGAAATGCGGAAAAGGATAAGGGTGAGGGTTGAACCAGATGATGAACATAATTAATGTCATTGAACTGTACATGTGAAGATTGTTAAAATAGCAAATGTTTTGTTACATATATATTTACAGCAATAAAAAAATGTTGACAACTAGAAAATTTTGCTCATTATCTTAAGAGGATTTGAGTTTAATATTAGTTTCCCTAATTTAAAATATAAATATAATTACATAAAAGGTATACAATTGAGTTGTTAGAGAAATATTCTCATTTTTAAAAAGCTTACCTTTTTGGAGTTAATGATTCTTCTATAACTTACATATCCATATCATGTTACTTGTATTTATATTAAAAAAATAATAAATGATTCTTTTTCTTTTTTTCTTGAATCTCGTGAAGTTATTTACTAACTCTTAAGGAAAATGAAAAAATAAACCTGATTCTTCGGTAGTATAGATTTTCATTTACACAAGTAACTGGCTGAGTCAATCTAAACAGTAATTAAGACAAATGAAAAATAAATAAGATAATATTTTTAGTTGACTTACCAGATCTAACAAAGTCAAAAGAGTCAAATCTTTTCTCTAGTATATAAAGGACATTAAATTTTTATTTTTTGTAAGTAACGTGGTTCCTATTAGCAAGTCAAAACATTTGTAAGCCGCATTTAACTTAAGCTTGAAGCTATAGCTATGTCTCAAAATTGTACGTTTTCAGAAATCACCTATAATTAAAGTAAGTGATTTCAATATGCTACCTGTTGCCTTTGAGTTGTTTCCAACTCATAGCAACCCTATAGGATGGTGTAGAATTGTCTCATAAAGTTTCCAAAGAGTGGCTGGTGAATTCAAACTGCTGACCTTTTGATTAGTAGCCTGAGCACTTAACGACTGTGCCACCAGGACTCTGTGATTCCAATATATGTATTACAAAATGGTTATATATTTTGAAACTCAAAATGACCTGCATTTAAAATTTGAAACTCAACTACCTAATTTACTAGTGTTATAACCTTTCAAAAGTTCTTAACTTCACTAAAACTCTGTCTCCTTATCTAAAAAATAAGACCAAAAATGGATCCACCTCAAAAATTTTTAAGAAGATCAAATGAGGAGATACATGTTAAGTATTTAACTCTCTACTTGAAACTCTCTTAAGAACTCCATTAAAGATAATCATTATTATAAGAATAATGATAATAATAGCCCAACCATTTCTGGAATCTTTGGGACATAAGTGCCAGGCATTGCCCTGGGACCAAGTTTCTTTCAAAAATGTTTCCCTGCCTTATAAGCCTGTGACCAGCCGTCTAAGATACTCCATTGGTCTCACCCCTTTGGGAGCAAG
>NW_004443970.1:16948551-16950262 GCF_000243295.1 Trichechus manatus latirostris
TTAAACCTTTTCTTGAGTTCTTATAATAGTGGTCTTATACAGCATCTGTCCTTCTGTGACTAACTAAATTCACTGAGCATAATAAGTTCCAGCTTCCTCCATGTTATAGGATGTTTCATGGCTTCATCGTTGTTCTTTATTGTTGTGAAGTATTCCATTGTGTGGATATACCACAATTTGTTTATCCATTCATCTGTTGATGGGCACCTAGGTTGTGTCCATCTTTTTGCTATTGTGAACAGTGCTGCAGTGAACATGGGTGCTCCTATATCTATTCATGTGACGGCTCTTATTTCTCTAGGATATATTCCAAGGAGCGGGATAGTTGGATCGTATGATACTTCTATTTCTAGCTTTTTAAGGAAGAGCCAAATCGATTTCCAAAGTAGTTGTACCATTTTACAGTCCCACCAACAGTGTCTAAGTGTTTCAGTCTCTCCACAACCTCTCCAGCATTTATTATTTTGTGTTTTTTGGATTAAGGCTAACCTTGTTGGGGTGAGATGATATCTCATTGTAGTTTTGATCTGCTGTTCTCTAATGGCTAATGATCGTGAGCATTTCTTCATGTGTCTGTTAGCCACCTGAATATCTTCTTCGGTGAAGTGCCTGTTCATATTCTTTGCACATTTTTTAATTGGGTTATTTGTCTTTTTGCTGTTGAGGTTTTGCAGTATATTGTAGATTTTAGAAATTAGAGGCTGATTGGATTTGTCATAGCCAAAAATTTTTTCCCAGTCTGTAGGTTGTCTTTTAACTCTTTTGGTGAAGTCTTTTGATGAGCATAAGTGTTTGATTTTTAGGTGCTCTCATTTATCTAGTCTCTCTTCTGGTGCTTGTGCATTGTTACTTATGGTTCGTATTATGTTTATGCCATGTATTAGGACTCCTAGTGTTGTCCCTATTTTTTCTTCCATGATCTTTATCATTTTTGATTTCATATTTAAGTCTTCGATCCATTTTGAGTTAGTTTTTGTGCATGGTGTGAGGTACGGGTCTTGTTTCAATTTTTTACAGGTGGATATCCAATTATGCCAGCACCATTTGTTAAAGAGACTGTTTTTTCCCCAATTAATGGATTTTGAGCCTTTGTCAAAAATCAACTGCTCATAGGTGGATGAGCTTATATCTGGATTCTCAACTCTGTTCCCTTGGTCTATGTATCTGTTGTTGTACAAATACCAGGCTTTTTTTACCACTGTGGTGGTATACTAGGTTCTAAAATCAGGTAGTGTAAGGCTTCCCACTTTGTTCTTCTTCTAGAGTAATGCTTTATTTATTCAGGCCTCTTCCCTTTACATATGAAGTTGGTGATTTGTTTCTCCATCTCATTAAAAAATGCCATTGGAATTTGGATCAGGATTGCATTGTATCTGTAGATTGCTTTGGGTAGAATTGACATTTTCACTATGTTCAGTCTATCTATCCATGAACAAGGTATGTTTTTCCACTTATGCAGGTCTCTTTTAGTTTCTTGCAGTAATGTCTTGTAGTTTTCTCTGTATAGATCTTTTATGTCTTTGGTTAGATTTATTCCTATGTATTTCATCTTCTTGGGGGCTACTGTAAATGCTGTTGATTTGGTAATTTCCTCTGTGAGGTTCTCTTTGTTGGTATAAAGGAAACCAACTGATTTTTGTATGTTTATCTTGTATCCTGAAACTTTGCTGAAATCTTCTATTAGTTCCAGTAGTTTTCTTGTGGATTCTTT
>NW_004443970.1:16950700-16998303 GCF_000243295.1 Trichechus manatus latirostris
AAATCCCACTTGATCATAGTGAATTATTTTTTTGATATGTTGCTGAATTCTATTGGCTAGAATTTTGTTGAGGATTTTTGCGTCAATGTTCATGAGGGATATTGGTCTGCATTTTCTTTTTTTTGTGGTGTCTTTACCTGGTTTTGGTATCAGGGTTATGTTGTCTTCATAGAATGAGTTTGGGAGTGTTCTATCCTTTTCTGTGCTCTGGAATACCTTTAGTAGAAGTGGTGTTATCTCTTCTCTGAAAGTTTTGTAGAATTCTACAGTTAAGCCATACAGGCCAGGGCTTTTTTTTTTGTTGTGAGTTTTTTAATAACCTTTACAATATCTTCTTTTGTTATGAGTTTATTTAGTTGTTCTACTTTTGTTTGTGTTAATTTAGGTAGGTAGTGAGTTTCTAGAAATGTGTCCATTTCCTCTAGGTTTTCAAATTTGTTACAGTACAATTTTTCGTAGTAATCTGTTATGATTCTTTTAATTTCAGTTGGGTCTGTTGTGATATCACTCATGTCATTTCTTATATGGATTATCTGCTTCATCTCCTGTTTTTCTTTTGGCCGATGACTGTTTTTAGTAGTTCTTCATTATTATCTTATTTAATTCCTACAGCCTTTGAAGATGGGTCGATTATAGTTTCCATTTTACAAATGAGGAAATGGAAACCTAGAGAAGTTGAGTAAGTGATCAGGGCAAGTTGTGAAGTCAATAGTCAGACTCAAATTGTCTATCTACCATTACTGGCCATTAAATTATTAAACTTTATAAAAGGTTTTTGAGCTCAGAATATCTACAACTATGCACAAATTGACTAACAAACGAGAATTGAGAGATAAACCTGTTTTAAATCATTTTTCCTTCTTAGAAGATATCACCATTTATAAAGACTTTAAAATATGTTATAAAACTGAATTTAAAAAAAATTTAAGGTAATTAAAAGATTCAGGGTGATCAACAAGATGGAAACATAGAAGTATTGTTCAATCTCAAAAAAAAAATTGTGTACTATAAGCTAGATGTTTGATTTCAGCCATTTTTTCATAAATTACTGTCCTCCTTAAAAAAAAAATTCATATAAAATTTTGACAATTTAACAGCAGAGGTGTCTGGTTTATTTAAACTGGTGATTATATAGTGTGATTTTAAATAATTATGTAGTTTGTTTTATTACATTATTATGCTGTTTGGCAAAGTTTTAATGAGCATCATTATGTTTTGTTTTTGCTCTGTACAGAAAAACTGCCTTCTAAGCTTTAAAAAAAAAAAAAAAAGCATGTTGTCATCGGTTTGATTTTGTCTCATAGTGAGCCTTTAGACATGACCGTCTCAAAGCTGATCCATTCAACAGTGCCATACCATGAACATCTGTTCTAATGACAGGGACAATTGCTTGTGCTTTGTTCTAGGAGTGAAAGAAATATCAAAGTCAAAACAGTCGTCTCCCTTTTTACCTTTTTCAAACATGATTCTCCATTTTCTATAGCCAAACATATCTGTGCTAAGGCATCATCTATATAACAAGGCTTTGAGATGGCATGGCTTTTTTAAAATATTTTTTTCTGCATTTATTTCTAGATCAATTAAAGTAATTTATTATTTTATAAATGTTTCCATGTATATTTTTATTACTACTCTGAGTCACAGTTTGGCTACAGTAGGTATTTAATAAGCATTTACTAAAAAAATGATGATCTAAACTGAGGAAAAGTCCGTCTTTTCCTCACTATCATCTTTTTCCTTCTCCTTCCATTCTAATTGGAACACAGTTATTATCTCCAAAATCTCCTATATAGTTACAAAAAAATATGAATTCAACTGCATAGAGACAAACCAATGTAAACGTGTCTCTTAAGAAAAGAAACAAAACACATTTTTTCATCATAAATATAGCAATGGCTTATACCTTAAAACCGATCTAGTCGGTCACTATTACCTTGATAATGTGCTTTTGAGATACCTATTTTTACTTCATTCTTACAGGCTTTGGGGATTGAATTACCAAAATCAATTACCTGTACCCACTATGTTTTGCTTTTCTGTTCACCAGATCTAAAATAATAAGACAGAAAACCAGCCTTTTGGTATGCTGTGTATAATTTGTAGTGGAATGCATTAAGAAATATTATTTTGTAGTATTACTAGTGAAATTTTAAAAATATAAATGAAAATTCATAATTAAACATTTTCTACGAGGCAAATTCCAGAATCAAAGCAAAGATGATTCATGGTATTTTTCTCAGGCAACTTGCCAATCAAAGCCTGCTCTTTAAAGGAGCATGTTTTTCCTATGTCTGTTGTTGTACTCTTCAATATTAAAATCTGAAGAGAACAATGCTATAAAAGAGTTATTGAAAAGATGTTAATGTTCTCTTTAGGTGTAAAGAGATTAAGAGGTACCTGGAACAACAGATTAATATCTTCTTTGCTCCACACTTCCACCATACATGTTCAGACAGCAAGATATTTGCAGTGTCATATGAGTGAATTACTTGCAGAGGCACAACTGGACCAAAATAGAGTACTTAACGGAAGATCAAAATGTAAAGGAACTAGAACTTTCTATGGAATGTCAGGTGTGGCATTGTTCGGGTTGTATTTATATCAGCCTAAAGATTTCAAGTTCAAATTACTGCAGAAAAAAAATACTCATACCTGATGTTTCACAAATCATGTGACTTTTTTTATCATATGCTTGCATTGCTTTTGTAAAATTATATATATATAATATAATATATACACATATGCATATAAGTATGTATGCTTATTTTATTATTCTAATTTTCCATTTTATCATATACCATGGTCTGTTATATTTCCTACAGTAATCCCTCCCTCCCTTGTAACATTCAGATAACACTGAATAGATATAGTGAGATGCTAGAGGGAGTGAGTTATATGCCAGTTCTTTTGGGGAAATGGGAAATAAAGGGTTCCATTGTGGGAATAGGATATAATCCCTCCAGGCCATGCTACACTCTCACTTTACCTGTGCATGTAACAAATTGATTAGTGACTAGTGCTATTTTCTATAGTACAAGTTGGTAAAGATGTTTTAGATTTTACTCTGCATGAAATGGCGTGCCTTTGGAGGATTTTGAGCAAAAGATCGGAGTGATTTGATTTGTGTTTTGAAAGTGTCATGGACTGATACGTGGAAAATAGAATTTAGGCTCTCAAGGGTGGATACAAGGACACTGGTTAGGAACCTAAGTGTGATAATGGTTTGGAATAAGGTGGTAGTAACTGTAGCTGACCTATTTCTAAAAATGAATTATTATAATTTGCCTCCAAATTATTAACCTAATTGAAAGTGGAGACTCTGCAAATTTCCAAATCATAGTACTTATCCAGTCAATCAACCCTGAAGTCAAAACATGACAAAGAAAACTCAGTAAAGAAAACGAGTGAGCAAACTCATTTATGGCTATAGATGCAGATATTAGTCAGTCAATTAAATCCTTCCTTTTCTTGAATGCATAAGAAAACCATGAAAATGCAATAAATTGTTCAGATTTGAGAATTTGTTCAATGTTAGAGAATCAATTCATGTAATTCATTACTTCAGTATAAGAAGAAAAATTATATGTTTTGAATTCATAAGATACTTGATAAAATGTATTATCCATGCCTTATTAAATTTTAAAAAAAATAATAAAATGGTATTCTTTTGTAATTATAAAGATAGTATATTTTGAAAGCTAATATGAGTAATGCTATAAAGATATTTGCATTACTTTCAAACTCAAGGAAAAACTCCAGGATGTCATTATTAGTATTTAAAAGTGCTTTGTAAGTTACAGCTAGTGCCTCAATATTAAAATGCCATTAGAAAATTAGGGGAAAATCTGTGGAATATATTAGAAAATCATTCTTAATAGATAGAAATCACAATAATTAAATAAGCAAAGAGCTATTCAATAGACACATTACAAATTTTCAGATGAATAATAATTATGCAATTACAATAACATACTTACATTGCACAATGAATAATAATTGTCCGATAATCATATGAGAATGGTCAAACAGCAAACTTCTTTATCATTAGAAAAATTCAGATTTAAAAAGAATATCATTTCACCAAGAAAATTGACAAAGTTTTTTTTTAAATGTTTATTAAAATGTTTAAGGAAATCTGTGTTCTTAAACATTACTTATGGAAGTATAACATTTCCAGTAGGCAACTTGGAAATATACAAGAAAGACCACAACTCTAGCATTCCCTTTACCTTATCAATTTCACTTCTACATAACCATAGTAAAAAAAAATCAATCATAGGTGCAAGCAAAGATATAGGCATATGAATCTTCTTCATATCATTAAGTATTACAATGAAAAATTCTTTAAAAAAAAATAGATTCTTAAATGGGAAAACAATTGAATAAATTCTAACAAACAGATATGATGAAATATCATGCAGTCATTAAAAATTGGATGAGGAAGACATTTTCACAACTGGACATTTTCACGATATATTAGTTTAATAAAACTGGTTGCAAATTACATGAACAGTACAAACATATATCTTTTCATATTAGAAGCTTTAAAAATTTTAAGTATATATTCCAAAATATTACCACTGATTATCTTTAGGTAGTAGGATTCTTGTGTGTTTTCACATCTTTGGCTCTTTACAATTTTTTAAAACTTTTGAAAATATATGTGTATTATTTAATAACCACATAAAAATAGAACATCAAATTTATTTTAAAATAATAAGATTTAAGACATTTTGATGTCAAATAATCAGGAGGTAAAACGGTATTGATTAAGGAGACAATCAGTCTCTAGAAAAGCTTATGGCTCATTCATTCTTTCCAAAGCATTGATTACTTTAACTCTTCTTTCTTATTCTATGCACTAGATACGAGACATCCAAAGATGAGTTAGTCACATTCCGTTTCTCCTAGACTAGTAAAGAAGACTGACAGATGTGGTGTCAGTACAATTGCAACGCATTAGGTATTAATGTGATTTTAGAAGTGCACAATGGAGGGATGTGGCTGTCTGGCTGAGTAGGAGGTAAGAAAAGGTTACCTAGAACAGTGTTCTTGAAATTAATTTTGAATGATGAGCAGGAATAATCCACATAGAAATACTGGGGAAAGCCAGTCCAGGAAGAGCGCTCAAGCAACAAAAAAACCAAACCCACTGCCATTGAGTCAACTTTGACTCATAGCGACCCTATAGGACAGAGTAGAATTTTTCCATAGAGTTTCCAAGGCTGTAAATCTTTGTGGAAGAAGACTGCTACATTTTTCTTCTGTGGAGCAGTTGGTGGGTTAGAACCACCGATCTTTCGGTTAGCAGCCAAGTGCTTAACCACTGAGCCACATGGATCCTTATGGGTAAAATGTAAAGAAGCATGATTCTATCATTGTTAATTACTATTACTTTATCAGATTTATTTATATAAATAAAATTTGATGACCAGCAAAATACAGAATCTGAAGCTGATCGAAATACCACCTTTATTGTGGCTATAGAGCCTTAATAGCATGGATTGACAATAAGAACCTCATGATCTGTCCTTCCCATATCACGTTCCTCTTTCAACCATTTCAACATGCACAGTCTTGGCACCAACCAAACTATACTGCTCCACGTCTCTAAAACATGACATATTGGTTCATTCTCAAAACTTCCTACATCCAAAAAAAAAAAGTCCAAGAATCTCATAGTCCTCATAAGATACCCAATGTTTTTCTTAGTATTGCTTGCATTGTTGTTGTTGTTAGATGACTTTGGGTTAGTTTTGACTCATAGCAACCCTATGTACAACAGAAGGAAATACTACATAGCCCTGTGCCATCCTCACAATCATTGCTATGTTTAAGCCCATTGTTGTAGACACTGTTTCAATCCATCTCAGTGAGTGTATTTTTCTTTTTCCCCGACCCTCTACTTTACCAAGCATGATGTCCTTCTCCAGGGACTGGTCCCTCTTGATAACATGTATGAAGTGAGACACAGTCTCACCATCCTTTCTTCTAAGGAGCATTCTGATTGTACTTCTTCCACGGCAGATTTGTTCATTCTTCTGGCAGTCCATGGTATATTCAATACTCTGCCAATTCAAATGCATCAATTCTTCTTCAGTCATCCTTATTCATTGTCCAGCTTTTGGATGCATATGAGGTGATTGAAAATACCATGGCTTGGGTCAGACGCACCTTAGTCCTCAAGGTGACATCTTTGCGTTTAACACTTTAAAGGAGTCTCTTGCAACAGATCTGCCCAATGCAGTATGTCTTTTGATTTCTTGACTGCTGTTTCCATGGGTGTTGATTATGGATCCAAGTAAAATGAAAGCCTTGACAACTTCAATATTTTGTCTGTTTATCATGATGTTGCTTATTGGTCTCGTTGTGAGTATTTTATTTTCTTTATGTTAAGGTATAATTTGATAATCAGTACTATCTGATAATCGTTTTTATATTTGATGCTTTTTCTAGCCTTAAAAAGAAAAAAAGACTGACTAGCTATGTTATATTGAACTCTAGACCTCATAGCCCAGTGAGTAACAACCAGGGAATGGGGATCTATTTCTCCCACAGGGTAAGTGTTTGCTGCTGGGTGGCCCAAGAACTTACCCATCCCCTGAATTCCTCTCTGATGTACACAGCCATTTTTTAACAGGAACCCTCAGATAAAAGGAATGTAAAGGGAGTAACTTGTTCTTGAAACATTCCTTAGTGGCATGGTTGCAAAACATCCTTGAAAGAGCTTATGGACCACACAGCAGAAGTTGAAATTTTTTTGGTATTTTTTCTTGGTATATGAGAATTTTTATCTTATTCCAAAGACTTATAAGCCTTGTCAGCAAGTGAGTTATGTAGACTGCATAGACACTATGAGGGAGGCTCTGGTTAAAAGATAGAACTGGCTCTTTCATAAGCCTAGAAGCTGCTCTATAGCTAACTATTTGAGGCTTGAGAATGTGCACTTTGTTGTTGTTGTTAGGTGCCACTGAGTCGGCACAACACGTACAACAGAATGAAAAACTGTCTTGTTTTGGGTTATCATCACAATCGTTTTTTATGTTTGAGCCCACTTTTGAACCTGATGTGTCATTCATCTGTTGAGAATCTTCCTCTTTTTTGCTGACCCTCTCCTTTACCAAGTATGATGTCCCTCTCCAGGGACTGGTCCTTCCTGATAACATGTACAAAGTACATGAGATGAAGTCTTGCCAACCTGGAGGTAAAATCATCTTAGAAGAACAGGTCAGGGATCACTAATCTTTTTTTTTAGTGGCTTTATTATCTTACTAGATTTAAGCTAAAGGAAAAACAATCCGATAAGCACCGAGATGCTTACAGAGAATTAAAACGCTTTCTGATATTATTTGGGACTAAACACAGTTTCAGTCTTAGTTTAAAAGAACAACAAACTTGCCTTCAATTAAGTTAAAAAAAAAAAAAAAACTATATGTGTATTACAATGTGAAATATCTGGGATTTAAAACCATTTTTATAGCTCCTGAAACAATTTCCTAATCGGCCTTCTAACCTCCCAATCCTCATTATTATACCCATCTTTCATTTTGCCAGTAAATGTTAATCTCCTGCTCACCAACCTTGCCTGGCTGCCAATGCTTATAGTCATGCCACTCAAAGTGAAGCCCATGCAAGTCCAGCTCAGAATTTCCTGGGATGCAGGATAAATAACTTTGGGGATAGGCTAAAAGCAATCCAGGTGTTTCCTTTGCACAACACAAGTTTAGAACCACTAGGTTAGAAAGTACTATATAAAGCCCTTAGTGTGGCATTCAACATCCTCCAGGTCTGCTCATGAGCTTGTTTTCTGAGGTCATTTCACCTCATCTCTCTCCATGCTCAACAATGAGCCAAAGTCTTCCTTGTTTCCTGATCTCACTATGCCCTCTCAGATCTATGTTTTCCTCCATGCTGTTCTTTCAGTCTGCTTTGCTACTCTTTGAAATTTTTGGATTGTTCTTCTAATGTTGTGGCTGAAAGACCACATCATAAGTTCCTATTGCTCAGCCAGCATCCATCCTTCTGGGCTCTGAGAGAAAAGAGTCTGTGAACTACTGGGTTGTGCAATTTAAGATTGTTTTCAGGGGCTCACCTTTGGGGCCAATTACTTAGTAAATATTTCTTTTTTTGAACTGCTCAATAATAGTTAACACTTCTCTCTTCTTATTCATTTCTAAAGAGTCGTCATAGTAGTGAAAAAAAATTTGGGGCATTGAAGAAAGATTAGCAGGACTGCCACCTGCATGATTTTGAACAAGTAACATCTTTTTACCCAACTTTACTTCTTTCTTAAAAATAGAAATAATATTTCAGTATGGCTATGAAAATTAATTAAAAATTATATACAGAATTTTGATCTTTACTGTAAATGCATCCACACTATAGGTAATCCAGTATAATGTAGAGGATGGCAATCACGGTGTGGAAAAAATAGTCTGTTCTTTACTAAAGGATAAATTTATATGGTACATTTATATAGTGTTTACTGTGTACCAGACACTGTTTTCAATTCATTCAATCCCTACACAAATGCTGTGGGGTAGATGTTATGAATTCACAGGTGAGAAATTTAAGCACCAAGAGATTAAATAACGTACCAAAGATCATATAACTGGTATGTGGCAGAACTGTCTTTGGAACTCAGGCATCTTGACTCCAGAATCTACAACTTTTAACCACTACACTATTTTATTTTCCACTTTAAAATAGTTACAATGTTATGTTTTAAGCTAACAGAGCTTTTACATTGGCTATCTTTTATTACAGAATTTGTGAGTAACAATATCTAAATATATGTGTTCACTGATTTATGCAAAAATATACTTATTGAGGATCTGCTCCACAGTTGGCACTGGAAATACATGACAAACGTTTTTGCTTTGGAAACACAAGTTTGATTGCAGAAAAAATAAGCAATTAACAAAGTATATAGGACACTGTGAAATAACATAATAGGGAATTAAAAGTGTATTTTAATGACAAAAATTTCCATTTTGGTCAGTTAATATACTTAATCTGATTTAAAAAATAATATTCTGTCCAATATACATGCTATTCATCATTCTTGTTCTCCCATCTTATACTCATCAGGTACTTAAGTTTACAACATGAACACCGTTTAAATTACTGTATCAAGAACCTATATTTTGTTAAATGGTAATAATGTCTTTATTCATCTTTATAGTGGTGCTTTGGGCAGAAATTTGCTAACAGCCATAAATTACATCAAAGACTTTGTTTCAAGCAGGTCTCTCAGACGTTCATTTAGTTCATAAGAGAAAGACTGGCATATTTTTGCCTTCCCTGCTCATTTATATCAAAAGAACATCAGGGGAAAATTACCCCCTGGCCTTCTAGGCCATGCCTGGCATATTATAATTACATATCAAGGCTTTGCCAAGTTTGGGGAATGGGGACCAAAGTCAGTCCGTGTGTGTGTGTATAAGAGAGAAAGGAATCGTCTCAGTTATAAAATGCTTTATTACATACTCTGCTAACTAACCAAGTTTCTCTTTTCAAGTGCAAAACAGCAGAGAGGGCCAAGTGCTACAGTGGAAAGATTAAGGTATTTAGAATTTTTCATATCTGAGTTCAAAGCCAGGCACTGGCGCTTATTAAATATGTGTTCATAGGTACATTAATTTCTCTGAAGCCCTATATCTATCTATCCATCTATCTCTCCATCTATCCATCCATCCATCTATCTAATTATTGACTGACCTGTTTACCTGTCATCTCTGTATCCGAAGTAATGTGTCCTTTGATTTTTTGATTGTTGTTTCCACGGGCGTTGATTGTGGATCCAAGTACAATGAAATCCTTGACAACTTCAATACTTTTTTCGTTTATCATGATGTTGATTATTGGTCCATTTGTAAGGATTTTTGTTTTCTTTATGTTGAGATGTGATCCATAATGAAGCCTGTAGTCTTTGATCTTCATCAGTAAGTGCTTCAAGTTGTTTTCACTTTTAGCAAGCAAGGTTGTGTCATCTCCTTATCACAAGTCATTAATGAATCTTCCTTCAGTCCTGATGCTGTGTTTTTCTCCATATAATCCAGCTTTTCAGATTATTTGCTCATTATACAAATTGAATAAGTATGGTGAAAGGATACAACTGTGACATATACCATTATTAATTTTTTTTCTTAATTAGTCTCAATATTTATAAGACTCAGTGAGGCGTATTTTGTCAAAGGCTTAAAGCTTATAAAATTCAGAAATAAAATCAGTCTTTCTTTGCTACAAAAGAAATTAAATTTCATTTATATATATATAATATGAGAATACTTATATAATATATATAAACATATATATGTATATATATATATAATGTGGATAATTAGTTTCAGTTTAGGATTCAATGAGTAATTTATCTAGAGTATCTACACAATGCCTGGCACATGGTCAGTATTCAGTCTGCCATGATTATTATTACAGCTAAACTCTTCATATAAGTTTAAATCAAAGACAATATAGAGAGGCACCAAATATTAGAGAGTTTTTTGATTTTCTTCTCAGATTTTAATCTTATGTAGCAAAGATGGAGAGACTAGCTGATGTTTATTTCTGAATTTTATAGCTTTTAGCAATTGACAAAAATGCCTCAATGACTACTAAAAATATTGCAGTTAATCAAGGTCCTGGAAATAGTTTGCCACAGTTAAATTAATATTTAAAATATTCAAGACTTTGTAAAGACATCCAGCTGTGGTCTCCAAATGTCGGCAGAGAATATCCAATTTACCGAATTTGGCAAGAACAGGAACGTTCACAGAAACTCTCAAAATTCTTACTATTTACCTGAGGTGTCAAACACGACAGCTTGAGTCATTTTGAATAAAATGACAATATCCAATATATTGAAACTGTATAACTATGAGTAACTGATGAACTCATTCATAATTCAACATTATATAAATGAATATTTGTTTAGGTTTTGATAGTATTCAAGGGTGTCGGTAACATGTGAACTCACAGAAACTTAAATTTATGGAAGGTTCTACATTTATTCATTTTGGCAAGAAAAAAATGTGTGGAGTATAATGATGTTAATATTTGTTTCCTGGAAAAAATGAAAAGCATGCTCATTCAATTTTATATATATACATTCATTCATTAATTCATTTAATCCACATTTACTAAGCATGGTCATAGGCATTAGTGTTATGAATGAGAAAGACACCAAGCTGCTGACCATTTGTTGAGTATTTTATCTATAGACTCATGACTTCATTTAAAATTACTATAGGAATATAAAAGTTTGAATTATTAATGCATTATGGATTAATCACAGATAGTTTCTCACAGGAGGTAATATGTGTCTTGAATCTTAAAGATGAGAAGAAGCTTGGTTGCTAGAGAAAGAGGAGATTAAAGACGTTTTAGATAGAAACAAAAAACATACACATAAACAAAGAAGAATGCTGTAAATGTCATTCAGTTTGTAAGAACTGAGCAATGCATATGGTAGCATAGATTTCTCAAGACATATTTAGACCATAATTTGAGGGTCTATGTGTGCCAGAAAAAAGAGGTGACCTCTTGTCTTATGGCTACAGGTTTTTTTGAATATCATTAGGTAAAATATCTATTCACTGTTACAGGTTGAAATGAATCCCCTCAAAAAATATTTTGAAGTCCCAACACCTGGTAACTGTGAATGTGACATTTTTTGGAAATAGCTCTATGCAAATGTTATTAAGTTAATATGAAGTCATATTGGAATATGGTGGGCCCTAATCCAATATAAGTGCTGTCCTTATAAAAGAGGAGAAGAGACGCAGACACACAGAAAGAAGATGGCCATATGAAGACAGAGGAAGAGATTGGACTAATACATCTAAAAGCCAAGAAATACCAAAGATCACAGGAATCACCAGAAGCTAGGGAGATGTGAGAAAGGCTCTTCTCCTAGAGCCTTCAGAGAGAGCATGGTCTTGCCACCACCAGCTTGATTTCAAACTTCTAGACTTCAGAACTAGGAAATAATCGATTTATGTTGTTTTAAGCCCCCCAGTTTGTGGTATTTTATGACTGCAGTGCTAGAAATCAAGTACTGTCCATATCTCTACACTAAGAGCAGCCATTCTTGCCACATTCCCTCTTGCCTCAGAAGACCACTTTGCATCCATATAGCCAACTTCCCCATTAGCTGAATTAATATAGACAGTGCAATTCTATTGGTTGATTACAAAAGTTAGAGCAAGATTGTACAACTCGCAAACCCTTAATAATTTTGAACATTGATCTATTCCTTGTTTTTAGGCTAGGACAAATTCTTTGCACTCAAAATTCTTTGAATTAAAATCTAATGTCTCTAGAAAACTCTGAGTGAAAAGAGTTTCTTCCCCTTCACCTGTGACTTCTGACTGCAGCCGCCCTGGTCACTCTGCTTAGGCCACAAGTTGGAACTGGTAAGAGAGTGTGGAATGTGAGTGGCAGCGGGAAGGAGACCTCTACTTGTGTTTTTAATACCTTTGACTGGCTAAGAGATTCTAAAGTTATTTCCTCTAAGTTATTGTATTCTCCTACTCTTATTTATAAAATAAAAAGAGATAGAGGCAGTTCTGTTGTATAATATTCAAACTATTTTGAAAACAAGCTGTGTTATATGAGTCATGTGATTTTCTTTCTTTTTTTCCTAGTTGTTTTGACAGGTACCTGCAATATTTTTAAACACATGTTTTTATTAGAATATGGCAATTTAATTAGGATTTCCTTTTCTTTCAAGATTCAATTTACTTTATTAAAAAAAATCAAAAATATATTCAGAACAGCATTGCCTGTCTTTACGTTTTTCCAGCGAGTCCTAAAATGATTGTAAAGCAGTTCTAGGGCTAAATTAGTTGCTGTCAAGTCGATGCCAGCTCACAGAAACCTCATGTATGTCAGAATACAACTGTACTCCATAAGGTTTTCAATCTTTGATTTTTCAGAAGTAGATCACCGTGCTTTTCTTCCAGGGCACCTCTGGGTGGACTCGAACAACCAAACTTTTGGTTAGTAACTGAGGAATTAACTGTTTACACTATCCAGGGACTCATAGAACTTGAGCAAAACACAAATAGAAATCAAGATTCAGAATGCTAAAAAAAAAAGCTTAAAGTATAATGTCCTTAGGAAATTTAGGTTGCTCCAAAAGACATTGTTCTCCTCCTTCTTCATCTTGGGATGAAAGGTTACCGATCAGAGTGCAGCTCCAGCTGAACAAAGGACCACGTGAGCGGTATATGCTTAAGCCACCATCTAACAACAACAATAACTGTATTAACCAATGTAAGATCTAAAGAATTCAAGGCTTAGCAAGATTAATTAATTTCTGGTTAAATCCAGTTCTATTGCGGAGTCTACTCTCATAACATAGATGTTATAGATAATTCCTATAAAGCTGTTGGAATGAAATACAGAAAGAGTTACTCTAAACAAAGGAAAATACAAAGACAATGGCATCAATGAAATTATATCTGATTGGGCATATGGAATTGATTTATAGACATTAATTATTTAAGTTATAAAGACATTATAGATTAGATAGAGAAGGAATTGTGTATTCACCATGTGGGAGCTGGTGAAAATACACAGGAGTAAAATGAAGAGTTTCATGAATAACTAATATGCTACATTAATTATAAAAATATTGTCAAATTCTGAATACTATCTCTGAGAGTGATAATATCAGTTTGAACTACATTCCTTAGTTATAATTTGGTAGTGAGTAACAGCAAATTCCCCAATTCCTGAAGAGAATAACATTCCTAGAAGGTGGCTACTTACATTTCTTGAAGGGACAGATTTAGTATGATTGTTTATTTATTTATTTTAAATATTTTCTAGACAGCAGGCTATTGATTACCTCTAGATAACTGTATTAGATGGTTTTGCTGTTTAACAAAGACTCTCAAAAAATTATTGGGTTTATGAGTTAGCTGTAGCCCTGATGGATCATTTTGCATCAACTAGTCTTAGCTCTGAATTGTGGGTTGAGTTCAAATCTGTTGCAGTTTTCTTCTTTCTTTTTTTTTTTAAGGAGCCGTTCCTCACGTCATGTTTTTCTTATAGCATGTCATAGTTACATAAGAAGGCAAAGCAAACCATGCACACATCTTTAAGTTCATATGATGTCCACTAACATACTATTAAGCAAAGAAAGTCACATAGCCATGTCCAACAACATGGCACTGAAAAAATATACTCCACTCATGATAGAAGACAGCGCAACGTTACATGGGAAATGCTATGGATATAATTAATCTCCAACAGTGTCATGAAAAGATGAGCAAATTGAAGCTTTTGTGTGTGTGTTTAATGCATAATTTATTTTAAGGTTAATACTGATTATCTGTCCTTTGTCATAAAATAACAAGAAAACTTTAAGTTTCTAAATATTATTTTATAGTCACTTTCTATCTCATAAGAAAGTACAGGATTTAAAATAATAGTATGTAAAATAACATATTCTATAATATCATTTTACTGGGTATAATTAAACTGTAATACATCTCAATACACTGAAAGCAAATGGAAAAAAAAAAGTGATGGTTCCAACTGTTAGCCACTGTATGTGGTAAAATATCCACCTTTACCTCAATAGTTTGAAACATAATATATGTGATACTTTGCTTTCTGAATTATGAACATGATATGAGGGCTAAGATCAATTTATGTACTAAATGTTCATAAAAATTGTAGATATTAATGTACCTTTCCCATGTGTACCTCATTTTTGGGACCACTTTATACAGCAGTAGTTAAAAAGTTTAGACTCTAGGCAAGTTATTTAATATTTTTGAGTTTTATATTCTGCTTTAAAATGGTTATAATTAAACCTATCTGTATGAGGTTTCTCTAGAGAAAGAGAAGGAGCCCTGGTGACGCAATGGCTAAAGCATTCAGCGGCTAACCAAAAGGTTAGCTGTTCAAACCCACCAGCCACTCTATAGGAGAAAGTAGCTGGCAATCTGCTCTTACAAAGATTTACAGTCTAGGAAACCTTATGAGGCAGTTCCACTGTGTCCTGCAGGGTCACTATGAGTCAGAATCAATTCAACGACAGACACTCAGGCACACAACAACAACAGAAGAGAACCAGTTATAGATATATATATACACACACATTATATACATATGTACATATTATATACGTATATATACCTATAGAAAGAGAGAAAGAGATAGAGAGACAGAGACAGACAGGGAGACAGACAGACAAAGAGAAGAGAGATTTCAACAAATTGGCTCATGTAATTGTGGGTGGTGGAAAGTCAAAATCTGTAGGTCAGGCAATGGAAAGCGTAAAGAGTGAGGGAGTTCTGATAAAATGACTATTTATAGTCTGGAGGCGGAATACATCCAAGGAAACTCCTTTTAATCTCTTAAGGCCTTCAACTGATTGCTTGAGGCCTGCCCATACTATGGAAGGCAATCTTCTTTACTTAAGGGCAACTGATTTAATCACAAGTACCTTCTTCATAACACGTTTGACCAAAAAAACTGGGCGCCATAGCCTAGCCAGGATGACATATAAAATCATACATCATACTACCTTTTGGGATTATTGTATAGATCAAATGAGATAATTCCTTATAACACACATAGCACAGTGCCTAGAAGATAGAAACATGCTATTATATTTTTATTATTATTATATTACTATTTATCTGCATGTCAATTTTTTAATCCATAAAATAATTACAATAATATCTATGTGTGAACCTTCCAAAGAATACATGACTATATATTCTAAGCACGTTCCGGAGTTAGTGCCTTGCAACTTCAGATATTTTTATCCAAAGAATTTGAAAAAGAAGCCAGGAGTATCTCAGTGGAATCTCAAGAGAAGTAACTATTGTAAACACAGAAGATGGAATTGAAAATGAACAAGAAAACTGAGGACTTTTACAGGAAATTGTAGGCTGACTAGACAGAAGAGAAGCAGGTGGTTGAAGGAAATGAGAGTAAGTATTGGAGTAGGCAATAAAATGAGAAGAGGGAGTTTTATGAAGATAAAAGGAAGCAGTGTAAGCAGTTGAAGAGAGAAATCAACTTGATTCCTTCAGAAGACTGGTAGGATTTGGCAGCATGTTTTGAATAGTTGGAAGTGAGATAAAAGAAAGGCTTTAAAAGAAAGCTATGAATATATTACTGAAAGTCCTGCTGTCCTATACCACCTTCCAAAGAAAAATAGAAATAAGACTACAACTCTTTACTTATGAATCTCTAGATTTTGAAGGTCTTTGTAATGTTATATTTGAAACTTATTCTGGACCCGTTAAAAAATATCTCAGCTCTGCTATAATTTTTCCATACAGGAACCCTCTTAAATAGAACATATACCTTTTAATGGTTACACTAAAATTGACCAGTCCATTAAATTCCCCAGGACCAGACTATGGTCTAGCACTGTCACTTTTGAATTTTGAAGGAGACATTGACCATTACATATTCAAATTATATTTAACAATAGAAAACTTTTCTGTTATCTAAGGAAAATATTTTATCTGTGTGTTTCCTTTTATCCTTTTTTTTTTTAAAGGTCTTTCAGTATATTGGGACAGCAAAAAATGTATAAAGTTCATTTAATAAATAAATTAGAATCATACTATCAAATTTTCCTTTGAAAACGACCTACAGCAAATTACTAGGTGGAAATATTTAGCATGACAGAAAACTCAAGTTCTCAAAAAAATTAAAACCACATTTTAAACTTAAAAATAAGTTGACATTTGTGTAGGTTGTGCTAAAGTGTACAGGATAACAAATTTTAAAAATACTGATGCAATATTTTAGGCTTTTTTATATCAAATCATTTTATATCCAAAGTGTGTGTGTGTGTTCCTGTGTGTGTCTGCAAACATATTTTATATGTATGATGATATTAATTGTTATAAAGAGATATCCTTGTTTACTATCAAAAATTAATAGGTAAAAAATAAGGTGAAGGAACTTCTATAGAAAATCAGATAATTGCAAGAATTATTTTCAATCACTCAAGCCATATTCCTGATAAAACACTTTCTTCTGTTTTAAGAGTTATTTCTAGTACCACCTTCTTCGAGGAACATTCTTTGAGTTATACATTCAGATTAGACACTGTGGTAATTATCATGGCTGCTAACAAATATTTTGTTCTACTGTTCTTCTCCACGACTTCTCTGTAAGTTTGTTGTACTATGGTGGCTTGCCTGTTGCTATGATACCTGAAGCTTGTCACTGATATTTCAGATACCAGCAAGGTCACCCATGGTGGACAAGATTCAGCAGAGCTTCTAGACTAAAATAGAATAGGAGAAATCTAGATCTACTTCCAAAAGTTAGCCAGTGAAAATTACGTGGATCATAACAGAACATTTTCTGATATACTGTTGGAAGTTGAGTCTCCTACGTTGCAAGGCACTCAAAATACACAGTGGCTACAACAGTGTACTTGAGCATACCAACAATGGTGACGGTGGTACAGGACCAGGCAATGTTTTCTTCTATTATACACGGGGTCACCAAGAGTTGGAGATGACTCCAAAGCAACTAACCACAACAACAACTACTACTCCTCTAAGCACATCCAACTTCCCCACGCCCTTTAAAGGTATGTATGGTCATATGACTTGTTTGGACCAATGAAAAGTAAGCAGAAGTGATGTTTGTCATTTTCAAGTAGAAGCTTTAAAAGTTAGTGTGATTCTTGGGTGTCTGCAATAAATAGAGAGACCTGTCAACCTGCATCAGAGATACAGATGGAGAGAGAAATGAAATGTGGTCATGTTAAGCCACAGAGGTTATGAGGATTGTTTGTTTCCACAGTATAACCCAGCCTATCTTCATTAATATAATTGTTTTTACCTTTGTGCTCTAATTTTAATATATAGCTGTCTCCACTAAGCTGTTAGATCTTCACAGTATATTATCTAGTTAAACGTATATTTCTTCATTAGACTACAAGCATTTTTAAGATCTGGTTTCTGTGTGTTCATTTAGCTATAAGTTGCCGTATAGTCCCATTACCTGTTGTCATGTTGATTCTGACTCATAGCGACCCTATAGGACTGAGTAAAACTTCACCATAGCATTTCCAAGGAATGGCTGGTGGATTCGAACTGCTGGCCTTTTTATTAGCAGCCAAGCTCTTAACCATTGTGCCACCAGGGCTCCTGCCACATAATAGGTACCAAAAAGTGTTTTCCAAATAAATAGTATTAAAAAGTAGCTATACGATAAATGCTTATTTTATTGACTTATTTTTTGTAAGAATTATAGAACTTGCATTTTTCTGAGCATTTCATGGCATTCAAACAAACAAGTATAATTTCTATTTAAATAGTCAAATAATTGGGAAATAATGAATGCATATTGTTTAATTATGATTTAGTTTTTTTATTTATAGCCTGAAAATTAATTCCCTCCTATCCTCAGATACACATTTAATAAATTAAAATTTTGAACTTCCCATATTTTCATAGATAGAGGTACATGAAATATTTGTAATAAGAAAACTGGAATAAATAACAATATATATTTAATTAATTGGATAAAAATCAAGTCCTTCTGGCATAAAAGTAAACTCACAGTTTATTCACTATCAGTGATGTGTTTTCTTTATACCTTTGAACTGAGCTGCGTAAAGTGTCAAAGGAGCCCTGGTGGTGCAGAGGTTAAGCACTCAGCTACCAACTGAAAGGTTGGCGGCTCAAACCCACTAGCTGCTCTGAGGGAGAAAGATGTGGCGGTCTGCTTCCATAAAGAGTACAGCCTTGGAAACCCTATGGGGCAGTTCTCCTCTGTCCTATAAGGTCACTATGAGTTGGAATTGACTCAATGGCAATGGGGATGTAAATTATCTTAAGGACATTTAACATACATTCTTACATAATGCATAGTTTTCTGCTAGTCAAGGCTTTCCCTCACTCTTAAAAAATATTTTCTAACGATTTCTTACTTAAATATCCCACTTGCTCTCCTAATGAGAAAAGTCTAAAAATTCAAAAAGCACTTCCCAATTGTACTCTTATTGTACTTGTAACACATGGGAAAAATCTAAGAAAGTGATCTGATTAAAAGAATTTATAAAAAACTAGAAATATTTTGCACAATTTCATAAACTTGAATCCAAATTTTGCAGTGTAATCATCCATTCCTCAATCTTTGTTTACCCTGTGCCTATTGCAGAACTGGATATAGGGAAGATCAAGTCTTTAAAAAACTTAAAACTGATTTTATAAATGTCTTGGTGGCGGTAGTAGTGGTTTTAACTTCTACCACCCTTCAGTTTCTCCATTTCCTGTTATTGAGACTTTTGGCTACATTCATCCTACCACATCTGTTTCTTTGCCCAACACAGTGAAAAAACAAATCATATAAAAGTGCAGTACAGGAGGTATTATTAGGAATTGTGTAGAAAAAGTCATGAGTTAGGGGCCTGAATTCAACTTTTAGTCTTAATTTATGAAGGTATGACTTTGCTTGTTACGTTTTCATGTAACCTCAAGACGTCTGGCATATACAAGGCACTTTATAAATATTTGTTGTGTTACGTGTAATATTTTCAATGCCTTCTTTGTCAGCAAGAAACTGCACGAAGGACAAAGACTGAACAGGAAGAAAACAAAAACCCTCAGAAGTGGACTGACAAATAATATCATGATAAACGGAGAAAAAATTGAAGTTGTCAACAATTTCATTCTACTTTGATCAACAATCAATGTTCATGAATGGAGCAGTCAACAATCAAACAATGCATTTCACTGGGCAAATCTGCTGCAAAAGACCTCTATAAAGTGTTAAATAGCAAAGACGTCCCTTTCATGACTAAAGAGCTCCTGACCCAAGCCGTGGTCTTTTCCATTACCTCATATGCATGCAAAAGCTAGGCAATGTAAAAGATATACAGGAAGAGAATTTATTCATTCAAATTGTGGTGTTTGTAAAGGACATTGAATATACTGTGCGCTTCCAGGAGAAGAAGCCCTGATGTCACAGTGGTTAAGAGCTTTGGCTGCTCACCAAAAGGTCAGGAGTTTGAATCCACCAGCAGCTCCTTGGAAACCCTATGGGGCAGTTCTACTTTGTCTTATAGGGTCACTATGAGTCAGAATCAACTTGATAGCCACAGGTTTGTTCTTTGTTTTGTCAGGAGAACAAATCAGTCCTAGAAAAAAATACAACCAGGAAGCTTAGAAGTGAAGATGGCAAGACTTCTTCTTGCTTACTTTGGACATGTCATCTGGACAAACTAGTCACTATAAAAAGACATCATGGGTGGTAAAGTAGAGGGTCAGTGAAAATGAGGGAAGCCTTCAAGAAGATGAAATGCCACAATAGCCACAACAGTAGACTAAAGTATATAATCTCTTGTGAAGATGGCACAAGACTTGGCAATGTTTTGTTCTGTTGTACATGGGGTTGCCGTGAGTCAGAGCTGACTCAATGGCAACAACAACAACAAATAAAATGACTAAATAAAAGACTGTGGTGGGTTTAGAGAAAAGAATATGGGTTGGTACAGTACTACCGGGACTGATGACAGTGAAGACATTTTTCCACTTTGGAATCTGAAAGAGCAAATGGAAGAGGTGATGAGAAAACTCAGAAAGAGAACTATAAAGTATAGGATCAATCGACAAGACTTATAGCCTAGAGTAGAGGAACACAACTTAACTGTGGAGGGAGGAAGGAAGCCAGAACAGTAAACATCCTGACATCGTTCTTTTCCATCCTTCTGATGCCCTTTCAGTGCCTTTATTTTGCCATGCACAGCTGAAATCCAGATGGAAAGGAAAACATACTTTGATTCAGTCCATAGTGCTAGCCCCCTGAAGAGTACAGCAGAGCATAGAAAGGTGGAATGTGGACTTGAGGGGTAAACAGAATTATCCAGTCCAGCATCCTCCTTACCTTCTATAAATCACAGTGCTTTAAACAATGTAGTGGACAAACCACTGAGTACTTTTTCAACATAAAGTGTTCCTTAACTAATTCCCCATTGTTTAATGGCAGCTTACTTTGACCAAGGCTACAATTTTTAATAAAGCAGAGATCATTATGTTATAGCTTCTGCTGTTATGTATTTCACCATTTAATAGGGAAAAGATGTTAAAAACTAAGCTAATTTGTAGAGAATATCACTGATATTGATATAAGCATGGGTGAGCAGAGAAAGAGTAAATAAATCTTCCTAGATAAATCTGTTAATAATGCCTTTAAAATACTAGATTGAAAGTACCCAACATACAAAAAACAAATAATCCTACTGAAATGCTGAAGGTGGTGCCAAATTTCAGTCATATAGTTAACCTGATGACAGGAAGTAGAAATTGAAGAAGAAGGTAATAAAACAAAGCAGGCCTTATTAACACCTATCACATGCCCCAACAGCATTACCATATGCTAACCTGAGAATGTGGGTTTTAGTAATATTCCCTGCTTACTTAGTAGGTGCCCTAATTCCCTATCCCCCTTTCCCTCTCACACTGGCATTGCGCCAGGCAATATTATTTCCTTTCTGTAGTTACTTGGTGAGGTTCCGTATACTGTTGATCAGAAAGCCAACACCCATAGTAACAATTTAAAACTCAAGGATCCCCTTCTTTCCCATATTTCTGCCCACTCTATCCCCTAAATACTGCCTTACTTTGATGACCAGTGAAATGAAGAAAGTTTGTATTCTTGTTTTACTAGTGAAATTGATATTAGTCAGATTTACCATTCATTTATTGTTGCATATTTGACTATCTCTGTGCTAGGAACTCACAAGTAATTTAGGAGTTCTGTAGTAAATATGGAACCCTGGTGGCGCAGTGTTTAAGAGCTCGGCTGAGGTCCAAAAGGTCAGCAGTTCAAATTCACCAGTCTCTCCTTGGAAACCCTGTGGGGCAGTTCTACTCTGTCCTATAGGGTCGCTATGAGTTGGAATCTACTTGATAGCAATGTTGTAGGGTAATAAATACGGTTGCTTTGAGATAGAACTATTACAAATCACTAACATTTTGCAAAAATACCAGTACACTAGTTGATTTTCGAGTTCACTCCAACTCATGATGACCCCGTGTGTGTCAGAGTAGAATTGTGCCTCATAGGGATTTTAATGGCTGATTTTCCCAAGTAGATCACCAGGCCTTTCTTCCAAGGCACTTCTGGGAGGACTCGAACCTCCAACCTCTAGGTTGGTGGCCAAGCTGTTAACAGACACACAGGGACTTTGAAAAATATCACCCAGACTGCCTTGCACTTTGTTTGGGCTACTTTAGGAAGTCAGTAGGCTATATTAGAAGGCTAAACACATTATATTTGGACCCTTTGTCATCATCTTTCTAACTGTCTAAATTTGGGGCAAATCTCTAAAACTGGAGGACTTAATTTTGTGTGTAGTTTTTCTTAAGGGTACCACAATTCTTTTTAGGGAACAGTCCATGGACATAGGTGTACATGGGAACAAGCAGCAAACCTCAGAATTTTCATCTAAAAGTAGGAAGAAAATAACTATTTCAGATTAATTATAATGTTGCATAAACTTGTGGATATCGATAGGAGAGAGTACACTTGTTAGGAGTGCAATCCAAGTCCCCTTTACTAATTAGGTGGTATAACTTTATGCAGCGTCCTCCTTGGTTAAATAAGGAAAATAATAGTGACCACCAGGTTAATTTGTTGTGAGCCTTTAATGAGTTCATGCAGTTTAAATGTTTGCTACAGTGCCTCCTAATAAGGGCTCTTTGCAAATGTTGGTTTCCTTTGTCACCAATCTTTGGTTGCATCCTTTAATAGTTTTTCAGAAACATGGTTAATCAGGACTCCTAAGGAGAGGGGAAGTTGTTGCTCACTCTTCCTTCTGTTCCTCCCTTCTATTTCTTCCTGGCCCCTCACCCCTGCCCCCCGCCCCGGGTTCCTTTCCTCTCCCATGGATTTGTTTTGTCTAGCAAGGAGCTATAAATGATGTGTAGCAAAGGAAGACTTAAAAGTACCTTTTGGTGACAGAGCATACATGCCAGGGGCAGACAAGCTGCCGGAGAGATCTCAGCCAGCTGCCATGGAAAGCACATACCTGCATAATTAGGCTAGATGAAAGTCAAAAGCTTCTTTCCTAGATGAAATGGGGGTTTGGGACTGTGGGGAGCCTCACTGAATCACAGCTGGAAGGGAGGCACACTGGGAGAGGCCAAGGCAGTATTAACCTTAATTGTGATTGAGAGCTACGGAAAGATTGCATAGAGTCTGAGGAGCACATGAAGGCACCAAACCTGGAGCCCATGAAGGATGACCAAGAGAAAGCCCTTGAAAACCAGTTTTTCTTTATCAATGATGTGGTTTAAATAACAGAAGCAAAAACTGGCAATGAGGCTCATAATAGCCCATAATCACTCCGGATTATATACTTTACAGCCAGCATGCATAAGGTCAAAGAGAGACTGCTCAGGGAATTTTCTTGCTGGTAACCGTAGAACTAGGATGTGTTTGTTAGCACACTCATACACACACTCCGGCATGATTTTCCTGTGCTTATTTTTCAATCTGTATGTACCACATAAACTTGTACCTGCATAAAATTCTATCTGTCCTCAAGAGAATGCATAGAAGAGTTGAAAAAAAAAAAAAAAACAATGACACTGTTTAAAAGAGAAAAGGGTCAGAAATCTAAGGAGTAAGTTAAAATAAAAAACAAAACAGAGGAACATAAAAAGGGTATATACTTGCATATATATATACATATATGTATATATATATTCCTGTGTATGTGTGTGTGAATATATATATGTTGTTAATAGGTGCCATTGAGTCAGTTCCAGCTCAAAGCAACCCCATGAACAACAGAACGAAATGCTACCCGCTCCTGCACCGTCCTCACAACATTGCTATGTTTCAGCATATTTTTGCAGCCACTGTTCTCAATCCATCTCATCAAGGATCATCCTCTTTTTCTTTTTTGCTAACTCTCTATCCTGTGAAGCATGACATCCTTCTCCAGGGACTGGTCCTTCCTAATAACACGTTCAAAATACATGAGATGAAGTCTCACCATCCTCACTTCTAAGGAGCATTCTGGCTGTACTACTTCCAAGACAGATATGTTTATTCTTCTGGCAGTCCATGGTATATTCAATATCTTTGTCAACGCCATAATTCAAATGCAATAATTCTTCTTCGATCTTCCTTATTCAATCTCTAACTTTCACATGCATATGAGGCTATTGAAAATATCATGGCTTGGATCAGGCACACCTGATTCCTAGAGGTGATATCTTTGCTTTTAACACTTCAAAGAGGTCTTTTGCAGCAGATTTGCCCAATGCAATGCGCCATTTGATTTCTTGACTTCTACTTCCAGGGGTGTTGATTGTGGATTCGAGTAAAATGAAATCCTTGACAACTTCTTTCTTTGCTCCATTTATCATGATGCTGCTTATAAGTCCAGAAGTGAAGATTTGTGTTCTCTTCATGTAGAGGTGTAATCCATACTGAAGGCTGTAGTCTTTGATCTTCCTCAGTAAGTTCTTCAAGTCCTTTTCACTTTCAGCAAGCAAGGTGGTGTCACTGCATGTCACAAGTTGTTAATGAGTTTTCTTCCAGTCTTGAAGTCATCTTCTTTATACGGCCCAGATTTCTAATTATTTTCTCAGCATATGGATTGAATAAGTACGGTGAAAAGATACAACCTTGATGCACGCCTTTCCTGGTTTTAAACCACACAGTATCCCCCTGTTCTGTTTGAAAGGCTGCATCATGGTCTATGTACAGGTTCTGCAAGAGCACAATTAAGTGTTCTGGAATTCCTGTTCTTCACAATATTATCCAAAATAGGTTATGATCCACTAATCAAAAGTCTTTGCATAGTCAATAAAATGCAGGTAAATATTTTCTGGTATTCTCCGCTTTCGGCCAAGATCCATCTGACATCAGCAATTATAGCTCTCCTTCCATGTTCTCTTCTGAATCCGACTTGAATTTCTAGCAGTTTTCTGTTGATGTACTGTTGCAAAAGTTTTTAAATTATCTTCAGCATAATTTTATTGCATGTGATATTAATGACATTGTTCAGTAATTTCCGCATCCTGCTGGCTCATCTTTGTTTGGAGTAGGCATGTATATGGATCTCTTCCAGTTGATTGGCCAGGTAGCAGTCTTACAAATTTCTTGGCAGAGACGAGTGAGTGCTTCCAACATTGCATCCTTTTGTTGAAATATCTCAATTGGTATTCTGTCAATTTCTGGAGGCTTATTTTGTGCAGTGCACCTTGGACTTCTTCCTTCAATACCATCAGTTTTTGATCATATGCTACCTCCTGAAATAGGTGAACACTGACCATTTCTATTTGGTATAGTGACTCTGCGTACTCCTTCGATCTTCTTTTGATATTTCCTGTGTTGTTCAATATTTTGCCCATAGAATCCTTCAAGAATTGCAACTCTGGGCTTGAATTTTTTCTTCAGTTCTCTCAGCTTCAGACATGCCTATTGTATTCTTCTCTTTTGGTTTTCCAACTCCTGGTCTTTGCACATCTCATTACAATACTTTATCTTATCAAGCTCCCTTTGGAATCTTCTGTTCAGCTTTTTTACTTCATCTTTTCTTCCTTTTGCTTTAGCTGTGGTGTTCAAGAGCAAGTTTCAGAATCTCTTCTGACATTCCTTTTAGTCTTTTCTTTCTCTTGTCTTTTTAATAACCTTTTGCTTTCTTCATGTATGATGCCCTTGATGTCACTGTATAACTCGTCTGATCTTTGGTCATTAGTGTTCAACACATCAAATCTATTCCTGAGATGGTCTCTAAATTCAGGTGGGATATACTCAAGTTTGTACTTTGGTTCTTGTGAACTTGTTTTAATCTTCAGCTCCAACTTGAACTTGCATATGAACAACTGATGGTCTGTTCCATAATCGGTCCCTGGCCTTGTTCTGACTGATGATATTCAGATTTTCCATCCTCTTGTTTCACAGATGCAGTCAGTTTTTATTCCTGTGTATTCCATCTGTTGTTGAAAAAAGATATTTGCAGTGAAGAAGTTGTTGGGCTTGCAAAATTCTATTATGCACTCTCTGGTATCATTTTTTTCACAAAGGCCATGTTTTCCAACTATTGATCTTTCTTTGTTTCCAACTTTTGCATTCCAATCACTGGTAATTATCAATGCATCTTGATTTCGTGTTATATATGTGGCATATACATATGTGAATTTGTGTGTAAGTGTATATAAGTATATATATACACACATATATGTACATATACACACACACACACACACACACACACACAGACATATAGGAGGCCTGGTAGTTCAATAGTTAAAGCTCTCTTCTGCTAACTGAAAGTTAGGCATTTCAAACCCACCAGTGACTCTACAGAAGAAAAGACTTGGCCATTTGCTCTCGGAAAGATTAGCGTCTAGGAAACACCATGTGGCAACTCTACTCTCTTATAAGTGTTGCTATGAATCAGAATCGACTCAATGGCACACAACAGCAATAGCATATATACATATGTATGTTGAATAAAAAAGAGGTGACAAAGTACTTTTATTTATTTTAATGAGTAATAACATATACCATTTGTTCATAAGGATAAATCTATGACTATAAATTTGATAGTTATTTACTTCCCGTGGATAAATGAATTTATCTTATTTTGTCTTCTCCTTCTGAGAAAGAACTTTATTGATGGTTCCACCATCAGGTTTACCGATCACTATCACTATTGCCATAGCTATTGTGGGTGGGGTCTGGCATATGCCCCAAAAGGGATTGCCAGCCTCTACTCTGCCTTGCACTTGGGAATCTTGCATGTGCACGAGGAGAAAAAGTGAGTTCAGAGCTGGAATACAGAGTCAAGATCTTTTGGGTCCCTCAAGCCCATTTTTTCTACTGTGGCCAAAAATAACATATAAATCCACAATGAGGATGAAAGAATGTTTGGATAAATGAATACATGTGTGTGAAGCCCCTAGGAATTCAGTTGCTTCCATCCCTCTCTTTAACTGAAAGGGTCAACTCTAAGGGGAAACTGAACTTTCCATTTCAGTAAAATAGAACTGAATATTTGGACACAATATGGATTCCCTTTGTATTCAAGGAACTCTACCAAGAAGCAAAAACTGGTAAAAGAGCCACTGCTCCCAAAAATCTTATAATCTGGTAGTGGAAATAAGACTGTTACAGAATAGATATACTACAACAGATATGATCAGGTGCATAAAATAAGACCCATGTTCACAGAGTCTTAGTGAGTTCAGAGAGGGCATAATCACATCAAGTAATAGAAGGCTTCCAAGAGGAGGAATTGCCTTCTGTACGGGTTGAGCAGGATGTTTGAAGATGAACGTAAGTGAAGACAAGGGATTCCTGGTGGGAGTAACCACATCAGCAAAGATGTAAAGGTATGAAGGTGACACCAGGGAACGAAAGGTAATACAATATGGCTGAATGTTAAGACGTATTTAGGGAACATTGGGCACAGGTTATAGAAAGGAGGTATCTGCCAAGTGGTGACTTATGTGACTTCTATATAGCAAATAAATAACTGCTGGAGTCTGCTTTCTAGAGTTAGGGTCTAATTTTGTCCTAAGCCAACTTAGTAAAGTCTTTAAACCTATTATTAAATGTGCATATATAGGCTTATACATTAATAATGAATATCCAAGGCATGCCAATTTCTATACAGAAAATACGTGATATTGTGAGTTTCCAAATACCATAAAATACTGTCTTTAACTTAATTACATGTTTTGTACTGAACATTATATAAAAGTAAGCTAGAGAACGCCAAGTATTAGTTTTAGAATTCAATTTAGTTCATACTTTTAATACAGTAATAGACAAGTACCGACTCCCTTCTGTATTGTGAGTATTCCAGTTTTAAATGAGAATTATTTATTTAAGCATTATCCGTATGTTTACCATTCAACAAATATTCCTAGAGGACAACAAGGTATCTGGTGCAGAGTCAAGCACAGTGGAGGCACAAAGGTGTATTAGAGAAAGTCTTGCTCAATGATTTCAAAATTATGGAATAAGCATAGAATCACTTATTGATTTATTTTTTCATTCAGCAAATATATCTGACACTATACTCTGTCCCAGGTACTGTTGTAGGTTCCGGACGATCAGGAATTGATACATACTATCAAGAAAATTAAAGAAGAGGAAAGAGTGTTTAAGCTAAGGTTGTGGGGCTGACTTCAATCTGCAGAAGACTGTAGAATTTATAGGGACAAATAGCTCTATTTAATGATGATAAAAAGGACATCCAAAGTGATTAACGATATATTGCAGATCTCACAGGAATTACTGGCTAAGCTAGGATTAGAAGCTAGTAAACAAATTATCAGTCTACGTCCATTAAACATTCATAGTATAAAGAGGGAAGAAGAGAATTAGAATGGAAGTGAGAGGTTTGGCAATTCCAAGGCAGGTTCCAGAAGATTTTAGTCTGAGTAGTGCATAAAGTTCCTATGTGAGATCAGTGGGGTAGGGATGGAAACATGTGTAGGGAGAGATTGTAGAGCTAAGCAATGATGGGTAAGCAGTTTGTTTTCAATCTCCTAGGCAACAGAGAACTATTGCTTGAGTATATATTCAACACTCACTGTAAAATGGAAACAATTGAATATCTCTATATGTTTCTCATCATTATTTAACTCATCCATCCTTTATGGACCACCTGCCATGTGCTAGGCACTTTGATAAGAGCTGTCCACAGCCCAGAGGAGCAAAATACGTGAATATCTATTAGGCTGATTGAACGTGACAAGTGCGATAGTACCCATTGCTCCCCTCCCTCTCCCCACTCCTGTCTTCCTCCTGTGAATGAAGTGTGCACACAGTGCTCATCAGAGCACAGAGGAAGAATGCCTGATCCAGTGTGGTGGGAGGGATCATGGACCTATCCAACTGAAGGTAATACAAACTAATTCTTGAATAATAAATAAAAACCAAACCAAATCCATTGATGTTGAGTCAAGTCCAACTCATAGCTACCCTATAGGACAGAAGAGAACTGTCCCATTGTGTTTCCAAGGAGGGCCTGGTGGATTTGAACTGCAGATCTTTTGGTTAGCAGCCGAGCTCTTAACCACTGTGCCACCAGGGCTCCTGAATAATAGATAGAAATTATCAAAGAAAAAAATTGTAAAAAGTATAAAATCTAGTATTAGACATTCTGTTCCAAAGTGATTATTTCAGTATATGATATAGGGCTGGTGCAATCTTATTCTATATCTCCTGTGATCCTGAATGCAATTTCAATATTTCCTCCTTGCCCGAAGTAACGTCTCCCCACTCCCAAGTCCAACCTGATTAACTCATACTCATCTCTCAACACCTAATTCAAATAGCTTCTCTCCTTTATAGTCTATCTACAGTCTAGGTTACTCTTTTCTCTGGGGCCTCCATAGCTCACGGGACATCCCTCAACCACAGAGCAGATCATGTCACTGTTCTCTCATATCTGTATCTGCCTCTGTCCACTCTAAACTGTGGGTGATCTGAAGTCCAAGTTTACCTTACAACACTTTAAACAGAGTAAATGAAGTAACTGAATGACAGAATCCAGAAATGCCTCTGGATCGCCCTGAAGAATAAATAAATCTTTGCATTACGTTTTTCATGTCAATTATGTTTGGTTGTACACTGATTTTTTGACAATCCATAAACCATGGACCACATTTTACTACAGGTTTCATTTACTAGCAGAGTCGTCTTTGATTATGGGCACCATGCCTGGCACAGAATAAATGCACAATAAATGTTTCATTAACGGATATTGATTCAGTAACCAGATGCCTTATTTTGCCAATTATATGAAGGGAAATGAATTTTATTTTTTAGTAAACTACCTAACTACTCTATAAGAAATTTACAACATTCAGAAATAGACATTTACAAAATCATGTCACATAAGTTAAAAATACCTGCTTCATTCATTTCCTCTTCCCCAGCGATGTTGCCTTTATTTCTTCCTGCTTTCCTTTTGTAGCTTCATTGATTTGCCTTAGCCCACCACAGTGCTTTCAGATTCTCTGTTCTCTTGCAGGATTTCTTTTTTGCCTGTGTTTCTAATCTAATCACAAATCTGGTAAACAGGGGTTTCAACTGATATTCCTCTCAGGGTAGTATAGACACTTGATAGACGCAATTGATGAAAGGTTCCAGAAAGAATGACTACCGTGACTACCAAGAACTGTTGCAGGTCTATAATTGCAGATAAAGCAATTTGGACTAAACTTGACATGTGTTGTTGTTAGGCACCTTCGTGCTGGCACCAACTCATAGCAAACTAGTGTATAACAGGAAAAAATGTTACCTGGTCCTATGTCATCCTCAGAGTAGTAGGTATGTTTGAGACAGTTGTTGCAGCTACTGTGTCAATCTATCTCCCTGAAGAGCCCCCTGTTTTTCACTGACCCACCACTTTACCAAGCATGTTGTCCTTCTCCAGGTATTGGTTGGTCCCTTCTAATAACATACCCAAAGTAAGAGAGACAATGTTTTGCCTTCTCGTTTTTAAGAAGAATTCTGACTGTACTTCCTTCAAGACAGATTTGTTTGTTCTTCTAGCATTCCATCGTATATTCAATATTCTTCACCAACATCATAATTCAAATGTGTCAGTTCTTCATCCCTCTTCCTTTTCCATTGTTTAGCTTTCCATGCATATAAGGTAATTGAAAATACCGTAGTTGGATCAGGCACACCTTAATCATCAAAGTGACATCTTTGCTTTTTAAGATGTTAAAGAGGTCTTTTGCAGCAGATTTGCCTAATGCAATATGTCGTTTGATTTCTTCACTGCTACTTCCATAGCTGCTGACTTTGAATCCCAGTAAAATGAAATCCTTGACAACTTCAATATTTTCTCAGTTTATTGTGATGTGGCTTATTGATCCAGTTGTGAGGATTTTTGTTTTCTTTATGTTGAGGTGTAATTCATATTGAAGGCTGTAGTCTTTGATCTTCATTAGTAAGTGCTTCAAGTCGTCTTCCTTTTTTGCAAGTAAGGTTATGTCATCTGCATACCACAGGTTGTTAACGAGTCTTCCTCCAAACCTGATGCTGTGTTCTTCATATAGTCCTTCTTCTCCGGTTATTTGTTGAGCACACAGATTGAATAAGTAAGGTGAAAGGATGCAACCATGCCAAAAACCTTTTCCAACTTCAAACCATGCAGTGTCTCCTTGTTCTGTTTAAACAACTGCCTCTTGATCTATATACAAGTATTGCATGAACACATTTAAGTGTTCTGGAATCCCCATTCTTTGCAAAATTATTCATAGCTCTAGATATAACAGAGCTATTTACAAGTAGAGCTACTTTGCTAGACCTGTGTTTATGAACTAATTTAAAGAAATTTCAGTATAGATTATTTACTTAACCTCATCCCAGAAACAGGGTACACAGCTAAGAAGAACCCGAAATAACTGTGTGTGAGGCACTGTGATTATATAACTAATAATTTAGTATTATTGTGTTCATCCTAGACATGAGAAAACAGGTTCAGAGAAATGAAACAACTTGCCCAAAACTACGGGCAGTAAGTAGATAAGGCAAAATATGAACCTAGACTTAAACATATTTTCATATTCTTTTATCTACACCATATTATTTTTATTGCTCCATACTGGTAGCACGCATCACTTAGCCAAACAGCTGTGAACATTTAAATTTATCTGAGCCAGAAAGAAAATAAATGAAAATAAATTAACAAGAAGTCAACTTAAACACCATGATTTTTGGTTTTGGACCTGCTCTGATGAATACCCTTAAGTCTGAAAGAGAACTGGACTAGAGACTGAAGACACAGGATCTTGTCTTTTATTTAAATTCATTAGTTCAGTGATTTGTGCAAATTATCTTACCTTCTGAAGCTTGGTCTTCTTAGGTTACGAAAGATGGTAATAATATCTCCCAGGACTACCTATAGGATCATGGTCATTTTATTAGCTAGGATTCTCCAGAGAAACAAAACAAAACCACACATACACACACATATATAAACGGTTTGTTCTTGACTGCTAACAGAAAGATTAGCTGTATAAACCCACCAAGAGGTACCAGGAAAGAAAGGCCTGGCGATCTGCTTCCATTAAGATCATAGCCAAGAAAACCTTATGGAGACATTCTACTCTATAACACATGAGGTCTTCATGAGTTCAGTAGGCTGTTGATAACATTTTAAATGGGACACAAGTAAGTAAAAATCCTGTAGACTCTATGAACTTTACCAGGAACTAATAGTAAGCAGAAACAATATATCTTTTCTGTTGATGTTCGAGAAACAGTTATTTTATGTATGGATTAGGGCTACAAGGGGTAGATTCAACAACCAATAAGCATGTGCAGAACTCAGAAACTATGGTACTTCACTCAGTTGGGCATTTTGCCAGTCAGTCATGACAGTTCATGCTCAATATTTGCCATGCAGTTGGTATGAATCACAAATATGGTGAAATAATTCAAATAGCCATTTGATCAGGCAGTGCTGAATGGAGTTGTCAAATCCTATTTACACAAGATTGCCTCATACTCATAAAGAGTCACAGAAGTCATTATGTGTCCTTGTGAATGGCAAGTAACATCTCTGGACCTCGGATTACCTTTTTTTTAACCAGGGGGAAGGGATTTCAAAATGAACACTTCCAATTTTAAAATGCTATAGCTCTTTAAATACAGTCAGCTTACATATATTAACCACCTACTTGATGTTATTCTAAAGTAAACTTACTTAGCCATAAATGTTCCAGTTCTCTCCTTTAGGCTATGACATAGTTGCTATGGAAATGAGACTTTTTTTCTTTAGTGTATTACATGTGATGAAAGAATAGACTTTTCTTTTTTTTCTTAGATGTTCATCAGTGAAGTATTAAAAAAAAAAGAAAAAGAAAAACTCTGCCTTCTTTATTTGTAGAAACCTGGAAATACATAAAACTGAAGAAGAAATGTATTCATTACCTATTTCCCAAATACAAAATATGTTGACCAGGAAGTAAAAGGACAGTTGTATTATTTTTAAACTTTCAAAGGAGTAAGTTGACTGATAGGAATTGATAATTCTCTTCCAGTTCAGTGTACATTTGCTTTCATCTTTTAGGTTCTGTGAAGCAATACCTAATCTAAAGTTTAATATCTTTCTTCTGTTCCCATCTGCAGCAGATGGCACAGGCAACCACCTCCTACTATCTAATTCCTTAGTGACATTTATTATTCATCAGAAAGGAAGTTAGAAAACATTATCTTTCCAATTCCTGGCTTGCTTAATCACCTACATTAAAGAAAATGCCCTGTAGTTAGTAAAGGAATTATATTTAAACCAGTAATAGCATTCAAAAGTAAAACCTAGTGGCCACCCATCAGGGACATTTGTTCCACCAGATAGATAAGTTGGTGGGAAAATGTAACTAATAGAAAAAACAATGATAGCAGCCTTGGCAACAGGGATGTTCCCAGAGATATTTCCCTTAAAACCACAGAAGTCTGGCCTAAGATGAAGAAATCAGCTTTGTGTCGATTTCTACCAGCCACTGATCCTTCCATGTGTCTAGCTAGATACCCTGCTAACCGGTCAAGGAAAATAAGTTGAATACTGAGTCCATTTGCATCTCAGTGTTATTATTATATGTGTTCTTCAGAGTTAACAGCAAGAAAAAAGGTTGTTTTGATATTGTGAGTAGGGAAAGACATAAAGAGGGAGTGGTTTTATGAATGTATTATTTCAGACCCTTTCTCATACAAATGACAAAACATCCAATTCATACTGACTTAAACAACAGGAGATTTCGTTAACTCCTATAACTGCAACGATCCCTGGTTCTGACTTCAAGCACAGTTGAATTGACTAACTCAAAAAATATCATTAAGGCTCACTCTTTTTCTGTCTCTTGGCCTTAATTTCTTGAGACTGTCTCCATTTTTCAGGCAGCTTTTTTTCTCAGGATGACCTGATGGCAGCAGGAATATCAAGTCTGGGTCCTACTTTCCTAGCAACTCCAGTAGAAGGAAAGCACCTTTCTACCACTTAAAGCAGCAAAATAGCCATTGTCACCTCTGACTGAATCACCTTTTGACACGTTTCTCCCTGAATCAATGACTGAGGCTAGAAGGATATGTAATCTGATTAGTTTAAACCCAAATTATGTGTCCATCCCAGAAGATAGGAACTCAGTTACAGCATCCCTAAGACCATGCACCAGAATCCACGTGGGATCTCAAGGAAAATGGAACTCTGCTATAAGAAGAAGGTGAGTAACTGCTGAAAAGTCTCAAACAGCAAATGTCTATTACCATCATTGTCCCTATCGTTATCTAGTGAGTAATCTGAGTGAAGAAGAATGGGGGTTTGTGTTATGCTTATGCTATATAGAGGAGGGAATTTAGCATGTTTTCTACAGGAAGGGTGCCACACTGGATCGTTTTTGAGGCTTCCATACTTGCTGTGTCTTTAGACATAGACCTTCCAAATTGCCGACAAAACTTTTTAAAAGGTGGTATTTAGAGAATATAAGTGAAAGAGGAAAAGACAGATGCCGATAATTTCTCATGGAGATATATAGATAAATAGAATGTTAATATAAACAAATGATATTCATTACTCTTAAAATTACTGCTAGGATTAGAATCTGAAAAAAAAAAACCCAAAGTTGACTAATTTCCCCATACATTCTTTCGTTATTTCCATTGCTTTCTCATTACAGACTTTGAGTCATGAGGCCAATGCATGTTATGTGCAGCCATTACCCGTCTGTCAGTGGAAGCTTGAGTATGGCTATGATGCTAACAGATTCCAGTAGAGCTTCCAGACTAAGATGGACTAGGAAGAAAGGCCTGGCAATCTATTTCTAAAAATCAGAAAATTAAAACCCTGTGGACCACAATGGTCTGATTCTCAACTGATCATGGGGATGGTGTAGGACGGGGCAAGATTTGTTCCATTGTTTAGGAGGTTGCCCTAAGTCAGGGGGCAGACTCAGTGGAAGCTAAAAATCACAACAACAAAAGAATTATGTTGTCTATTACTTGCTGAAAGAGACAGTATGGTGTAGTGGAAAGGAGAATATTATTTAGGAGCCAGGAGATCTAGGTGAAATCTACCTACCTCCGTGACTTAACTCTGAGATCTTGGTAAAAGTGTCTAGCTTTTCCTGCCTCCAAGAGACAGGATGATAAATACTTCTTTATCACATGAGTGTAGAGAAGGCTTTTTAATAAGATTTGAGTAAAAGCTTTTAAAAATGTCCAGCTCTATGAGTACATTTTTTTTTTTCTCAGTTAACCCACCATTAGAAAGGTTGTTTTATCCAACACCAGGAGATATTTAGGTGAGGCCACAACTCTAGCAACACTAGAATCCTTTTATTTACTGCACTTTTTTTAGACAATGGCTGGGTCTTGATAGTGCAATCTTCAGCCAAAAAGCAGAGAAAACTCCAGGTTGGAGGCCCTTCTCCACTAAACACTTCGTCTTCAATGGTGGAATGCCATATTAAGCTGACTGATGATTTTGGCAGCCTTCTATCAATTGAATAATCTTAAATCCTATTGTATTCTCTCAAATGACATGATAATGAATACCAAAGAAAGATGCCTGTTGCACATTAGGACCTAGATAGGATGAAGGAAAAGATATTTTGTGCAGGAGGAAAGGGTTAAAAAAAACCGGAGAGCAATGTAAAGATATATTTTATGAGACAATGAGACCAAATCTATATTTTTAAATAAAATTTTAGTTAAAATTTACATCCAACTCACTATATTTTGAGTTTTGACAAATGGATACCATAGTGTAACCACCACCACAATTATAATACAGAAAATTGACATCAGTGCAAGAAGTTATATTGTGCCACTTTACAGTCAAGACTCTCCTCCCCAACCCTGGCCCATTACCAGTATGGGTATGCTTTCTATTTCTCTAATTTTGCCTTTACTAGAAATTCATATAAATGGAATCATATTGTATGTACTCTTTTCTTCCTGACTTCCTTAACTTAAAATAATGCTTTCTCAAAATTCATCTGGGTTGTTGTATGCCTCTGCAGTTCATTCCATTTTCTGTTTATTTGTTTATTTTGTTTTGTTGCTTATTAGTATTCTGTCCTATGGATGTGCCACAATCTGTTAGTCTATTAACCAACAGTGAACATTTCAGTTGTTTCTAATTTGGTGCAACCATGAATAAAGCTGATCTAAACATTAGCAGGTAAGTATGTCCATGAACCTATATTTTTATTTTCTAGTGTAAATATCTAGAGTGACATAGCTGACTTGTAGGGAGAGTATATATTTAACTTTTTAAGGAGCTGCTAAACAGTTTTCCAAAGTGGATGTATTAATTTTCTTTCCTGTCATCAATATATGAAAGTTGCAGCTGCTCTATATCTTCAACTTCACTTGACGCGGTCAGTTTTTAATATTAGTAATTCTAGTGAGAGGCAGTGGTATACTATATTTTCTTTGGTGCAGTATATATCCAAAACTTGTGCCCATTTTTTATTAAGTTGTCTTTTTTATGCAGTTGTAAGAATTATTTATGTATTCTGGACGTGTGTCTTTAATCATATAGAAGCTTTAAAAATATTTTCTTCTAATATGTGATTTGCCATTTTACTTCTTATCAATATCTTTCAAAGAGCATAAAGTTATTAATTTTAATGAAGTCCAACGTAACAATAATTTATTTTATTGTTATTCCTTTTGTATCTAATTTGAGGAATGATTGTCCAATCCAAGTTCACAAATTTTTTTGTTTTACAAAGTTTTATGGTACTTTAGAAGTTTTATAGTTGTCTTGTGGGGAGTTTATTTTAAAATAAATAGTGCAATGCTCAGGTTTGTCATGTATAAACTCATTTAGCTTATTTTGAAGTTCATGGCATAGCACATAGGTAAGACCCCAAGACATTTATTTTGTCCTGGAGAATCAGGGTAGGGTAAAGTTAGTCCAATAATTAAATCCAAATCGTTGGCTATCCGGTGTTTGTTTACCTTTAACATGTGGTCTTGGGAGGAAAGTTTGACCAACTGCTCATCCTCAGCAGAGGTGCCTGGTAGCTGGGGTCATAGGCTGGTTTAATTTAAAGATTAATTTCACAGACCTTTGGGTCATACAAGCTTGAATTCAGATCCTGGTTTCAACAGTATAAGAGTTGTTGTAACATTTTCATTACTAATAATTACACCAAAAAAACCAAACCCATTGCCGTCGAGTTGATTCCAACTCATAGTGACCCTGTAGGAGAGAAGAGAACTGCCCCATAGGGTTTCCAAGGAGTGACTGGTGGATTTGAACTGCCAATCTTTTGGTTAGCAGCCGAGCTCTTAACCACCGCACCACCAGGGCTCCAATAATAAGACAGTAGGACTCAATTGTCATCATAACCATCATCACTATCATCATCATTAGGAAAAAAAACATAGCAAAATGAAAGATACAATAAGGAAAAGGAGTAAACTGGTGGTTTCCACCCAAAAAAGATAAATGATGAACTTGTTGGCAAAAATGAAGTATCTTACGAGAACCTGTAAGTAAGATAATTGTCTGGGAGTCTATTATCAGACCAATCTGACAGTAATCTGAGATTGTAAGTGTGTAATTTTAAACTGTTGGAAATACCCAAAATGCTAGTGAAGGTGATATGGAAATAATTTAAGAATGGTATACCTGGGCTGTGATTTCATTTGGAAACGACCAACTAATGATTTATATTGGAAAAAGACTGAATGAAAAGGTATGTTTGGCTGGAAGAAGTAGAGGACATTCTACAGAGATCCAGAGTAAACAAGTTTATCCAGAACTGCCCAACAAAGAGACACATTTTCCAGTAACTGGAGAGTGATTCCTACTCATCCTGGCCAAACTCACCACTTCCCCTTATTTCCATGCTCTCAAATGACATTCTGATTAGTTATCCAGTGTCTCATGGACATTCCAAGAAACTGAGATGAGAATTTCCTTGATGAGAGATAGAATAATTCTGGCTATTTGGAAGGAATGTCCCTTTTGAAATGAATTTATGGGTGGTTTGATTTTTATAATTATTTTTCTTGTGGGTTTAATTGTTATGAGTCAGCAAACTCAATTTCTGCGGACTCTGAGACACTGACAAGATTTGTAATCCACCAATATGAAGCCATTCTATGAGATTTATTTTTGAAGAAAGTTAATTATCCTTCACTAGTCATACCCCTAGAGCTCTGGTTACACAGTGGTTAAAGCTCTCAGCTGCTAACCAAAAGTGCAACAGTTTAAACCCACCAGCTGCTCCTTGGGAGAAAGATGTGGCAGTTGTCTTTCTAAAGATTACAGCATAGGAAACCCTACAGGATAGTTCTACTCTGTTCTATAGGGTCGCTTTGAGTCAGAATGGACTTAACAGCAACAACAGTCATACCAATCCCACTTCTGTCTCTCTATTAATGCGTAGGGACCTCCTCCTTCCCTTCAACAAATAAATACAGACAGTATCTACAAAATCAAAGAAAATTATTATTCTCCTGAGTCACTTAATATGATGACATAAAAATGTGATTGATGGTTAATAATCATCATGTACTCTATGGTATATCCATTGTCATTGAGTCTATTCGTACTCATAGTGACCCTATAGGACAGAGTAAAACTGGGTTTTCAAGGCTGTACTCTTTATGGAAGCAGACTGTCATGCCTCTCTCCCGCAGAGTGGCTGGTGGGTTCAAACTGCCAACTTTTTGGGTTACTAGTCAAGTGCTTTAACCGCTACATCACCAGGGCTCCTTCACACCATGATATATACCCATAATAACATTATTTTGAGATTTATTTATCTGACTGTCATCTAATTATTTTAACTGCAATTCTATTTGAATACCTCTAAAACATTTTTTCTGTCATCTCAAAATGTCATGGCATAGCCTAAGTTATAAAAGTAAAACAATAAGATTAATTTACCACCCCAAAACATATGCTACTCACCAGGAAATACAAGAGCCTGGAAAAACAAAAGCCTAGCAGCAAGTGCCATGTTCACAATGTGAGTGGTTTAGTTGTTTGGTCTTGCTATTTTACTTTTTCTTACATGGCTTTAAACATCCCGGAGTATGTAAATTGTTAGCTCTTTTCGGTAGGTCTGTGGTTTATAGATGCACATCGCATGAAAAACCTTAAAGATAAAATTGGAAGTAGGGGAAATTTTATCCCTAAAAGGAAAATATTTATGGCCATCCAATGGAATGAAAACATTAGTTAATATTTTGCAACTTTCCCACAGCATCACTAAATCTTGGCACTGAATGGAAGTGCCAAATGTAATGTTTCAAAACCTTTTCTTTTCATAAATATTCATTCTTTTTCCAGTTGAGGAAAAGTATTGTCATTTACGTGGAACAACAACAACAACAAAAATCACTAAAATAAAAGTAGGTCAATATGTTAACACCTAAATTGAAGTATTCCTGCTTATTGTGTTCTGCTTTTTTTCTCATAAAAGGTCAAATTCTTCATGAGACTTCATATACTTATTGTAAGTAGTATTTTGAGATAATAATATCTGTACCAAATTATGACTTCCTAAGTATTTATTATCTTATGGTGACGTTTCCTTAAACCATTCAAACTTTCTAAAGGGCATGAAGGAAACACACTATGTGGGTAAAGGATTGGCCTGCAAGTTGCTGCTTCAGAGACACTGCTAGAACTTATTGCATCCATATTTGGACATTAAATGATATCATGTTTCTTTGGGGGTCAACTCAAAATTCATGTATCATATCTGGTTAAAGAAATCTCATTGAAAAGAACACTACTACATGAAAATCAAATCTGTATATGATTGAGAACCTTTAGGAAATCAATATGCCACAGAGACGTCCCTAGATTTTTGGAAAATAGATGTTAAAAAAGAAGTTGATCTACTAAAATTTACTTAGAATTGTTACAATGTTCAAGGGGATGTTTGTTATCTTTAAGTCCTTATCTAAAGTTTACAAAGTTAGAAGACTATTTTTCCCGTTGATCAAATAGAATTCACTGACTGCAATTTTATAAGATAGAAACAAACAGATACTTTCTTGGGCTTCATATGTGTGTGACAAATATTTGATTAGCGAATTTTCCACTTTTTTATCCTATGTATTTGTTATTAATTCAGGAGTGACTAACAGGAGGTTTATGCAATAAATAAAAAATCTAAACTAGGGCAATCAATGTCACAAAACAATATGTGTATTAACTGTTGAATGAGAATTTAATTTGCTCTGTAAACTTTCACCTAAATGACAATAAAAACAAAATATAAACTAGAAAATCATACTTAACAGTGGTGATGTTTATTGATTCCTCCAAATCCACTCCATGCTAAATGAATTGTCCATATCAATAAGATAATCCCATTGTCTTGTTAGCAAATTACTTACAGGCATGCGTATGTCTCATTTCTAGCCAAAATATTTTCTTTATTAAAATAATGAGACACCAGGAAAGACAGTCACTTTATGCCTCTGAACATTATTGTGTCTAGGTGTGATATTTGGAACTGAAACAGCCATACTGAATCATGAGGGTAACCAGAGCCACCCTGCACGTAAAAACATTTCATAAGAATATCTGTGCAAAGAGACAGAAAGAATACAATCCTCTGATGGCATTAATATATGCCTGTATAAAACAAGTTAAAATACATTTCTCTAGGTTTTTGTTAAATGTGATAAATGATATCTTCATTCTTTAAGTTAATTTGAGTCAGAAATGTCTATTACTTGAAGACCAAGGCATTTTAACCGACATAAAGGGAACTACATTTTTTTAAGCATGAAGGCTCTGAAATTTGCTAAGTACTTTATGAATCTTATCTTATTTAATTTGCACTCAGTAATTGAGGTAGAGGTTATTATTGCTACTTTAGAAATGCTGAAATGGAGACAAAGAGAGGGACAGTAAATTACATCCAACCGCACAGCTAGAAAACAACAGGCTTGGATTTGAAACCAGATTTTATAACTCCAAATTCCTACCTTAGGCTTCTTGCAACAGTTCTTCTAACTTGCATGGGACTTTTGGGATAACGGAATTTCATTACAGTGCAATATAATCCTAGACAAATGTAATTTTCCTTCTAGTAATTTTTTTTCAACTATAGACAATAAATAACAAACAAAACAAAACAAACAACCAAAAAAAAGTGGTTTACTAGACCTATAGATTTGACAATTGAACACTAATGACCAAAAGACCAGCGGAGTTATGGAATGACATCAAGGACCTCATGCATGAAGAAAGCAAGAGGTCGTTAAAAAGATAGAAAGAAAGAAAAGAGAAGAACGGATGTCAGAAGAGACTCTGAAACTTGCTCTTGAAAGTAAAGTAGCTAAAGTGAACAGAAGAAATGATGAAGTAAAAGAGCTGAACAGAAGATTTCAAAAGGTGGCTCCAAAAGACAAAGTAAAGTACTATCATGATGTGTGAAAAGACCTGGAGTTAGAAATTCAAAAAAGAAAAACATGCTCAGCATTTCTCAAGCTGAAGGAACTGCAATAAAAATTCAAGCTTCAAGTTGCAATAGTGAAGGATTTTATGGACAAAATACTAAATGATGTAGCAAGCATCAAAAGAAGACTAAAAGAATACACACAGTCACTCTTCCAAAAATAATTGGTTGACATTCAATCATTTCTGGAAGCAGCATATGATCAAGAACCAATGGTACTGAAGGAAGAAGTCCAAGCTATACTGAAGACATTGGTGAAAACAAGACTTCAGGAATTGACAGAATACCAATTGAGATGTTTTAACAAACAGATGCAATTTTGGAAGTGCTCATTTGTCTATTCCAAGAAATTTGGAAGATAGCTACCTGGTCAACTGACTGGAAGATATCCATATTTACACCTATTCCAAAGAAAGGTGATCCAACCAAATGCAGAAATTATCCAACAATGTCATTAATATCACATGCAAGTAAAATTTTGCTGAAGACCACTCAAAAGCGGTTGCAGCAGTACATAGATCAACAAGGAACTACCAGAAATTCAAGCTGGATTCAGAAGAAGACATGGAACAAGGGATATCGTTGCTGATTAGATGGATCCTGGCTGAAAGCAGAGAATACCAGAAAAATGTTTACCTGTGTTTTATTGACTATGCAAAGGCATTCGACTTGTGGATCATAACAATTTATGAATAACATTGCAAAGAATGGAAATTCCAGAACACTTAATTGTGCTCATGAGGAAACTGTACAGAGATCAAGAGGCAGCTGTTCAAATAGAACAAGGGGATACTGTGTGGTTTAAACTCAGAAAAAGTGTGTGACAGGGTTGTATCCTTTCACCATATTTATTCAATCTGTATGCTGAGCAAATAATCGGAGAAGCTGGGTTACATGAGAAGAACGAACATAAGAAGAATATCAGGATTGGAGGAAGACTCATTAACAAACTGCTTTATGCAAATGACATAACCTTGCTTGCTGAAAGTGAAGAGGACTTGAAGCACTTACTGATGAAGATCAAAGACCATGCTTTCCTGTATGGATTACACCTCAACGTAAAGAAAACAAAAATCCTCACAGTTGGACCAATAAGCAACATCACAATAAATGTAGAAAAGACTGAAGTTGCCAAGAATTTCATTTTGCTTGGATCCACAATCAACATCCATTAAAGCTGCAGTCAAGAAATCAAAGAACACATTTCACTGGACAAATCTGCTGCAAAAGACCTCTTTAAAGTGTTAAGAAACAACCATGTCACTTTAAGGACTAAGGTGCACCTGATCCAAACCATGAAGTTTTCAATCACCTCATATGCTTGCAAAAGCTGGACAATAAATAAGGAAGATAAAAGAAGAGTTGATGCCTTTGAATTAATTATGGTGTTGGCAAAGAATATTGAATATACCATGGACTGCCATAAGAATGAACAAATCTGTCTTGGAAGAAGTATAGCCAGAATGCTCCTTAGAAGAGAGGATGGCAAGACTTTTCCTCACCTACTTTGCACATGTTATCAGGAAGGACCAGTCCCTGGAGAAGGACATCCTTCATGGTAAAGTAGAGGTTCAGCAAAAAAAGAAGATCCTCAATGAGATGGACTGACACAGTGGATGCAGCAATGGGCTCAAGCATAACAATGATCATGAGGATGACTAAGGACCAAGCTGTGTTTTGTTCTGTTGTACACAGGGTCACTATGAGTTAGAACTGACTTAATGGCACTCAACAACAGTAACAAATTTTTCCATAGGAGCTGATGAATTTTATCTATCTAGCCAGTCCATTGTGGTGAAACGAGGTCTTTATATGGCTTTTTCCTTGGTTCTTTCAAAAAAGAGCACGAGAGTTTTCCCCCTAAGCCCTGAGGAATTACCTTTGTCCTAATTTTCTACCCCAGAGGGTTTGCTACTTTTGTCCAGGTTGATTGACATTTCCTGGGTAAAGTGTAAAGAACTTGACTCTTTGGCTGACCCTGGGCTGCAGTCTGCCCTGTGATTGGTGTGCACCTTGCAGGGATTAGTCTTTACAGCCAGGTACCATCATAGGGCTTGGGAACACAAAGATGAGTATGTAAAGGTCCTGGGAATGCAAGAGGCACTTGACAAGTTTTGTTGCATGCAATTTAATTTATCTCACAATAATGCAGGAGTGGGCCTCTACTGATCATCTCAAGAATTGGGGTCGTATGAAACATAAAGTTAATGACTAAATAATGGAGTTAAAATTTAAGGTTAAATGCAAAGCCGATGCACTGCATTATGTAATTCCCTCACATAATGAAGATGGGTCATAAAGGATTCAACATTTTCAAGCCTACTTAAGCCAAACAACAATGAAAAAGGATCTAAACACCATATGCCAGCTTTCAGATGGATGAGGTTAAATTGGGCAAGACAAATCATCCAGTACACTAACGAAGCTGATGTGCAGTTAATACTAAAAAAGGATGTATTGTTGTGCTGTGAGAGAAGCTCCTGGATTAATAACAAATATATAGGATAAAAAAGTGGAAATTTTGTAATGAAATATTTGCCTCTGAACATTACTGTCTTTAGATGTGATGTCTGGAACTGATGCAGCCATGTTGGATCAACAGGGTAATAGATTAGATTCCTTCCTAACGTGTCAATGGAAGACACATCAATGCATCTCTCCATGTTCAGAGAGAATTCTTTCGTCAATGCTCAGCTCATATATCGTCTTTTGCATGTCTCCTTTCCCTGCACCCTGCAATGCCATTGCAGTTTCACAGCGTAGCATCTATTCCTCTTTTGGAATGCCCTCTCTTGTCATCTGTGATAGTTAGTTGTACGGGTTAACTTGGCTAAGCTATGATACTCATCTGTTTTACCAAACAATGAAAGTTTAGTTGCTGGCATGGAGTAGTTACACGTGACTGAATCCGTTGGCCTTGGGTACAGCAGATTACCTTCCATAATATAATCTAATGTAACGTAATCTATCAATTGAGGTCATACCAGTATAGAATGGCTCCTAAACTTACTCACATCTGAGTTATAAAAAAAACCACAATACGCAGAGACAGATACACACACACAAGGGCAAGACAGACAAGTGAACACCATCTGTAAGCAAAGGAACTACAAAGACCACCTGCAGACACCAGAAACTGGAAAAGAGATTCACAGAAGGAATGAACACAGCCAAGACCGTGATTTAGATTTTTGACCTCCATAACTCTGAAAAAAATAAATTTATATTCTCATGGCCACCACTTGTGGCATTTGTGTTACAGCAGCGCTAGATAACTAAGACATCATCCATGTGATGAACTGTTAACTCTCTAAGGAAAACAGAATGCATTTCCATGGAGGGTCCTCTTGTCCAGGAACTGTGGAAGGCATATTATATATGTTATCTTACCTTATCCTTACCAAATTTATTACATGGAGATGAAGGAGCAGAGAACAAAAGCTTTAATTAAATTTCCTTAAGTCACACAAGAAGTGAGGTCCCAAGCTGGGCTTCAGACTCAGGAATATCCAACTTGAAAATCATTATAAATCCTGTGATCCTAAATTCTTCCTTCAGAGGAAGGCTATTGTTTGATATAATTATCATATAGTGTGTGTGATAATATTAGTTAATGAATAAAATGCCAATGAATAGATTAAATAGTTAATGAAGTGTTTGTATAATAAAATTAATTTTCTATCCTCAACAAAAATATTGCTTAAAAACATACATCATTTCAGAAGTGCAATCCTGGTAGACTGACACTTTCTTGTTAGCCACAAGTGATCATACCTACCAGAAAGACTCACAGAAATTTCCCAGCTTTTTTTAAGCCTTTGTAGATCATTCTACTTGATCTTTTTCACTCTATAGAACCTGGCACTAAAACATATAATTGTTTTTCATTTAATTGAATCAAAATGGTAGAAAGTGAAGTAACTAAAATATTTCCTTGTTTGTTCGGTTTGGTTTTTGTTTTGTTCTCACCCCCACCCGCCCCACCCCACCCCGCAAAAAAAAATGAAACTAATGACTTCATAAAATGCTGATGTTGGGAACTATTTTTTTTAAGGTAACTTGCAGAATATACACTTAGGAACATATACATTTCCATCCAATTTGTTTTCTCTAACTTCTTGCAAAGGAACAAGGCTAGATGTATAACTTACGTTAGATCTTTCAAGGACATTTTATTTTATTTCGTCTATACTTCCGTTGTTGCAAAAGAGAAAGACTGTGTAATTAAAATTTCTATCATACACAAAGAACTAGTAGAATCTTTTTATAGCGAACTAAGTTACATAGAATGTCAGCTTTTATGTTATTTTCTTTAGACTTCCAAGTATATTAAGATTGTCATATACAAACATCACAGGCATTTTGATGTAAAAGTTACCTTTCTTGGAAAGATACAATGTTTCTTGTAATTGTTCTTCCTGATAATAGGCCTGGTACTTTTTAGCTCACATAAAATGAGCTAAATGACATGAGCAAGCTTTGTCATGTAGAGTTCCACATTTGAGACTAAATTTTTCCAGCTGTCTTCTCTGATGGTATATTAGCTGGGAGGGCTCTTGGTTTCAAATAACAGAAAAACCCAAATAATAGCAGCTTAAATAAATAGAAGTATAAAATTCTCATAGAGTAAGATACCTGGAGGTAAATGATTTCTGGTTCACCTGCTCAGGGATGCCATCAAGGGCCCAGACTCTTTCCAATCCATCTGCTTTCTTATGCTTAGTTTATTGGCTTTTGTCTCTGTGCCTGTTGCCTCAGACAGTACTCCGGATCCAGACATCATGTCCTCATTCAAGACAAGAAGAAATGGAAAAAGGGTGGCATCTGTTGCATCTGTCTTTTATATTAGGAAATCAAAAGCTTTCCCCGTAATCTTAATGAAATGCTTCTTTATATCTTAACCAGAACTGCATTACATGGCCAAATGTAACTTCAAGAGATGTTGAGAAAGCAATTGTTTAGCTGGTATATGTTATTGTTGTGAGTTGCAGTCAAATCAGCTCCAGCTCATGGCGACTTTATGTATAACAGAATGAAACACTGTCTGGTCCTCTGCCCATCTTCTTGACTGTTGGTGTGTTTTAATCCATTGTCGCAGTTATTGTGTCAATCCATCTCTTTGAGGATTTCCCTCGTTTTTTGTAGGCCCTCCACTTTATTAAACATGATGTTCTTTTCTAGCAATTGATCTGTCCTGGTGATGTGTCCAAAGCTGGTATATAGACACCCCAAACAAAATTGAGGTTCTTTAGTTAGAAATGTGAGATGTATACTAATGAGCAGCTAAAATTGCCTGCTGCAAAAGGAATGGCATTGCTTGTTTGGGAATGTTAAAGGAATTGAGAGAAAAAAAGGTTTACTGAGGATTCTGGGGTCTTTTAGGGAAGAGGGAAATGTTACAATCCACTAGTCTGAAGAGATGAATGCTGAGGCAAGAAAAGAAACATCACCTCAGGGTGTGAGAAGAGCACAGGAAGAGTGGTGAGAAAGACTGTATGGAAATCTAGGTAAGTATTTATTATTTTTTTTGCATATTTGTAGCTTTTTTGTTACAATAGGTGGTGCCTTAAAACAGTGGTCAGCAATCTTTATCTGTAAAACATATAGCATTGTGGGCCATACGTTTTCTGTCACAACACTCAACTCTGCCATTGTAGCACAAAATGAGCCACAGACAACATGTAAACAAATGGCAGTGACTATGTTCTGATAAGACTCTATTTACAAAAAGTAATCCCTTTGACTGTAGTTTGAAAATCCCTCTTTAAACTGAAAACACAATGTAATACAAGAAAAAAATGATAAGGGATAAAAGAAGAAAATATTTGTATCAATAACATTAAATTGTAGAAAGCTATAGAATGCTGTCAAAAACTAAAGGGTAAGAAAAACACCATGTAGATCTCATTGTCTGATTAGAGCAAACATACCAATGATAAGAGAAACAAATGCCCTGGTCTTAAGATTCTAGAAGTATTTATGAGGACAACATTACATTATACAGCACTTCCTTCAAACCTCTACTCAGTCCGGAAGACTTCTTTTTTTTTTTTTTAAATATTTTATTGTACTTCAGGTGAAGGCTTACAAACAGATAGTTTCTCATGTAACAGTAACACACATGCTGTTTTATGACATTGGTTAACAACCCCACAACATTTTAACCCTCTAAAT
>NW_004443970.1:16998403-17014259 GCF_000243295.1 Trichechus manatus latirostris
CTTTTGGATTTCTAATTGTTGTTTTTGTATAATTTCTAGTTGTGAATTTATTTTGGCATTTTGTTCCTGCATCATCTCCGGAAGACTTCTTGATCACTAAACATGTCACTCTCCACCTTGCTCTTCCTAGTTTTCTTAGCACTTAATACTACCCAACATTATAAGCTAATTTGTTAAATTATTTATTGCCAATATTCCCCACAGGGTTGTATCATTTCACCATACCTACTCAATCTGTATGCTGAGCAAATAATCCAAGAAGCTGGACTATATGAAGAAGAACAGGGCATCAGGTTTGGAGGAAGACTCATTAACAACCTGCATTATGCAGATGACATAACCTTGCTTGCTGAAAGTGAAGAGGACTTGAAGCACTTACTGATTAAGATCAAAGGCCCAAGCCTTCACTACGGATTACACCTCAATATAAAGAAAACAAAAATCCTCACAACTGGACCAATAAGCAACATCATGATAAATGGAGAAAAGATTAAGCTTGTCAAGGATTTCATTTTACTTGAATCCACAATCAACCCCCATGGAAGCAGCAGTTAAGAAATCAAAAGACGCATTGCACTGGGCAAATCTGCTGCAAAAGACCTCTTTAAAGTGTTGAAAAGCAAAGATGTCACCTTGAGGACTAGGGTGCACCTGACCCAAGCCATGGTGTTTTTAATCGCCTCATATGCATACAGAAGCTGGACAATGAATAAGGAAGATCAAAGAGGAATTTACACCTTTAAATTGTGGTGTTAGTGAAGAATATTGAATATACTATGGACTGCCAAAAGAACGAACAAATCTGTCTTGCAAGAAGTACAAAGAATGCTTCTTAGAAGCAAGGGTGGCAAGACTACATCTCACATACTTCGGACATGTTATCAGGAGGGATCAGTCCCTGGAGAAGGACAGAATTCTTGGTAAAGTAGAAGGTCATCAAAAAAGAGGAAGACCATCAATGAGATGGATTGACACAGTGGCTTCAACAATGGGCTCAAGCATAGTAACTATTGTGAGGATGGCCCAGGACTGGGCAGTGTTTTGTTCTGTTGTGCATAGGGTAGCTATGAACTGGAACCTACTCAACGGTACCTAACTACATAACAACAGCAACAAATTCCCCCCCCTGACTAAAACATAAATCCATGAGAGGTAGGAAAGGCATATTTTATGTATTTTGGTAACTCCATAGTATATTTATGAAAAACAGTAGAAGTTTACAAGAACAAGTTCAAATAGTTAATGGTCACTTATCCTCCATAAACCTAAGGGAATTATGGTGATTGACATGGTAGAAATAGTCTCATTATCTATGGAAACAATATCATTCTCAAAGAATTATAAGAAGGTATATCTTCAGGAGAAAAGGTTGGTGGTTTGAACCCACTAGCAGCACAATGGAATAAAGGCCTGGTGATCTACTTCAGTTAAAAATAAAGCAAGAAAACCTTATGGAGCAGTTCTATACTGTAACACACGGTGACACCATGAATTGGCATTGACTAGATAGCAACCAACAACAGCTACATACTGTGCTAGAATAAAGCTAGATGCTGTAATAAATAAACCCTAACATTTCAGTTGTTGAACACAATAGAGGTTTATTTCTTGCACAAGTAATAGAGCTGGGTGGGTGAGCAGGCTGGTATGCCAGCCCTCCTCAATGAAGTCGTTTAGAGACCTAGGCTAATAATGGCTCCGCCATCTTCAAGAAATAATTTCTCCCATCACCTGTGGCTCTTTTGCTTTCCAGCCTGTGGACAGAGGGAATGAGAGCAATCCTGATGCTCTCAAGGTGGGTAATAACGATTGGATTGTGAGTGTTGAGGGTCTTTCCAGGAGCATGCAAATTTGGGACACTCTAGCCAGCTTTGGTGGCAGAAGTCTGGTCTTGTGTTTAGTAAGAATTATATTTCCTCAAATTCTTATTTCTTATGATAACTATGTTCAGCTGTCATTCATTTCTTTTTCTCAAGAAACAGACATAAAATGATTTCTGGCTATTAATACTCTGGCTTTTAAATTCCAGAAAAGAATAGGAGTTTTTTGTATAGCCAAACAAGTGAAGCTATGTTGTTTTTTAGCAAGTTGCTGAATGGATTTTAAAGGAATACTATATTTTCAAGGCATAGGATTTTTATATAAGCAGAAGTATTTTATATAGGAAGTTGATGACTAGAAGATGCTGTCCCTGGTGTTAATTTCTTTCTGGATGCAAATCTGCCTTTATGCATAATGACTGTGGTTTCCAATTATATTTTAGTAAATCCTAAGTATGAAGGCTTGTAGAGTTGGAATAGCTCCAACCATTTGCGTCTAGTTTTACCCCAGTGTATAATTGCTGTGTTCCAGGCAGCATTGCCTGCTGCCAGTGGTATTATCCCCACATTATAGGAGACAAAATGGCAGAACATTCTTATAAATGGACATCAGTAGCTGGTTATCTTGCAGATGTTTATGAACAAGATCAGTTTGCCATCCAAGTAGACTCCAAAATTGACCATTATGAAATGTTTTATGAGGAAAAACATTACTTTAAAGGTAAAACAAGGAGCCCTGGAGGCACAATGGTTAAGTTCTCGGCTGCTAACCAAAAGATCGGTGGTTCATACCTACCAGCAGCTCCACAAAGAAAAAGACCTGGCTATCTTCTCCCATAAAGAATTAGCCTAGGAATCCCTATGAGGCAGTTCTACTCTGTCCTACAGGGTCGCCATGAGCCAGAATCGACTCGACGACATACTATAGCGAAATTGAAACTTAAGGTAATAGCTAATATTCTAGTTGGTGTTAACCAATACGTAAAAGAAATGCATTATGACTTCATATTTAAAACAAGACAGACATCTAATGATAGCAGCCTTATGGCAGTAAAAATAGAGGTGTTATGGGGGACGAAATTTGGAGCTCTTTATATCTCTTATGCATTTTCCAGATGTGATAACTATGGCCTTGTGTATTCATACATACATGTTAGGAAAATACATTTTAAAACAACACATCCCATGCTGTGAAGTATCATATTGTTAGAACTACCAAAATATGCTGAAATAGGATAATTTGTGATAGTTTTCTATCATTGAGACTCTTCCAGTAAATCTGGATGATTGCCTGTTGAGAATCTTGTAGAATTCCTATAAGGGAGTATATCATTACACCTGTAATTGGAGTCAATACGAACATTAGCTTCACTAAAATACACCAAAAATTATAATGAAATGTAAATTTTTCAAGGGGTACTTAATATCTAAAATATAATAAAATCTTAATCCCATCGCAGCCTACAATAGGTGCTTTGCTTACCTTAACTCATTCAATTAATCCAAAAGAATGAAGATGCCAAGGCTTGAATAATTGAACAGCTTGCCCAAGTTCATACAGCTAGAAAGTACTGAAGCAATAGCTGGAACCAGGCTCTGTCTAACTCTTAAATCTAGGCAGTTTCCATTACATCACCTACATTATATTGCAGTGCAATACCAGTGAAAGCCATGGTAACTGTCATTCCAATATCTGATCTTTGTTGGCCAAGTACTATGGCACATTTTAAGTATTTTATCAACATTATGTCATATGTTTCCACAACATCCGTAAGAGGAAAGTACTAGCATTATCATTAATTTACAGATGAAGAAATTGAGGCATAAGGAGTTGAGATACATGGACTAAGGTCAACCAACTACTATTAAAGCCAGGATTTCAAACAAGGGCACTATATCTCCAGAGCACACAATCATAAGCAATATTTTTAGTTCCACTTATTCATTCAACAAATATTTGTTCATATATCCTATAAACCAAAAAACCCATTGCCATCGAGTTGATTCCAACTCATAGTGAGCCTATAGGACAGAGCAGAACTGCCCCATAAAGTTTCCAAGCAGAAGCTAGTGGATTCGAACTGCTGACTTATTTTTTTTTTTCCGTACAAAAATTTATACATGCATTGTTATGTGACCGTAATTGCTCTCCCCATACTGTGACAGCACACTCCTCCTTTCCACCCCTGATTCCCATGTCCATTCAACCAGCTCCTAACCCTCTCTGCCATCCCATCTCACCTCCAGACAGAAGCTGCCCATTTAGTCTCTTGTATCTACTTGAACTAAGAGGCACACTCCTCATTAGTATCACTTTATGTCCCACAGTCCAGTCCAATCCCTGTCTGAAGAGTTGGCCTCAGAAATTGTTTTAGTTCTGCGATGATAGAGAATCTGGCGGCCATGATTTCAGGGGTTCCTCCCATCTCATTCAAACCATTAAGCCTGGTATTCTTACTAGAATTTGAGTTCTGCACCCCACCTTTCTCCTGCTCCATCAGGGACTCTCTGTAGCATTTCCTGCCAGGGCAGTCATTGGTGGTAGCCGGGCACCATCTAGTTCTTCTGGTATCAGGCTGATGAAGTCTCTGGTTTATGTGGCCCTTTCTGTCTCTTGGGCTAATACTTTGCTTGTATCTTTGGTGTTCTTCATTCTTTACTCTAAGTGGTTGGGGCCAATTGATGCATCTTAGATGGCCGCTTGCAAGCTTTTCAGACCCCAGATGCCACTCACCAAAGTAGGATGTAGAACATTTCCTTAATAAGCTTTGTTATGCCAAAAGACCTAGAAGTCCCCTGAAAGCATGGTCCCCAGACCCCTACCCCTGCTACTCTGTCCCTCAAAGTGTTTGATTGTATTCTGGAAACTTCTTAACTTTGGTTGAGTCCAGTTGTGCTGACTTCCCCTGTAGTGTGTGCTGCCCTTCCCTTCACCTAAGATAGTTCTTATCTACTATCTAGTTAGTAAATAACCCTCAGTCACCCTCATAACCATCAAAGAATGTTTTTTTCTGTGTTTAAACCTTTTCTTGAGTTCTTATAATAGTGGTCTTATACAATATTTGTCCTTCTGTGGCTGACTAAATTCACTCAGCATAATGCCCTCCAGATTCCTCCATGTTTTAAGATGTTTCATAGCTTCATTGTTGGTCTTTAACATTCCATAATATTCCATTGTGTGGCTATACCATAATTTATTTATCCGTTTGTCCTTTGATGGGCACCTAGGTTGTTTCCATATTTTTGCTATTGTGAACAGTGCTGCAATGAACATGGGTGTGCATATATCTATTCTTGTGACGGCTCTTATTTCCCTAGGATATATTCTAAGGAGTAGAATAGCTGGAGAGTATGAAACTTCTATTTCTGGCTTTTTAAGGAAGTGTCAAATCAATTTTCAAACTGTTTGTACCATTTTACATTGCCACCAACAGTGTATAAGTGTTCCAGTCTCTCCACAACCTCTCCAACATTTACTATTTTCTGTTTTTTTGGATTAATGCTAGCCTTGTTGGAGTGAGATGATGTCTCATTGTAGTTTTGATCTGCATTTCTGTAATGGCTAATGATCCTGAGCATTTCTTCATGTGTCTAGCCACCTGAATATCTTCTTTGGCAAAGTGCCTGTTCATATCCTTTGTCAATTTTTGAATTGGGTTATTTGTCTTTTTGTTGTTGAGGTTTTGCAGTATCTTGAAGATTTTAGAGATTAGACGCTGATAGGATTTGTCATAGCCAACATTTTTTTCCCATTCTGTAGGTTGTCTTTTGACTCTTTTGGTGAAGTCTTTTGATGAGCATAAGTGTTTGATTTTTAGGGGCTCCCAGTTATCTTGTCTCTCCTCTGGTGCTTGTACATTGTTACTTATGATTCGTATTGTGTTTATGCCATGTGTTAGTGTTCCTTGCATTGTCCCTATTTTTCCTTCCATGATCTTTATCATTTTCGATTTTATATTGAAGTCTTTGATCCATTTTGAGTTAGTTTTTGTGCATGGTGTGAGATATGGGTCTTGTTTCAGTTTTTTGCAGATGGATATCATATTACGCCAGCACCATTTGTTAAAAAGACTGTCTTTTCCCTAGTTAATGGACTTTGGGCCTTTGTCAAATATCAGCTGCTCATAGGTGGATGAATTTATGCCTGGATTCTCAATTCTGTTCCATTGGTCTATGCATCTGTTGTTGTACCGGTACTAGGATGTTTTGACTACAGTGGCCGTATACTAAGTTCTAAAATCAGGTAGTGTGAGGCCTCCCACTTTGTTCTTCTTCTTGAGTAATGCTTTACTTATCCCAGGCCTCTTGCCATTCCATATGAAGTTGGTGATTTGTTTATCTGTCTCATTGAAAAATGCCGTTGGAATCTGGATTAGGATTGCATTGTATCTGTAGATTGCTTTGGGTAGAATTGACGTTTTCACATTGGTAAGTCTTCCTATCCATCAGCAAGTTATGTTTTTCCACTTATGTGGGTGTCTTGGTTTCTTGCAGTAGTGTCTTATAGTTTTCATTCTATAGGAATTTTACATCTCTGGTTAGATTTATTCCAAAGTTTTTTATCTTCTGGAGGCTACTGTAAAAGGTATTGATTTGGTGATTTCCTCTTCGAGGTTCTCTTTGTTGCTGTAAAGGAATCCAACTGATTTTTGTATGTTTATCTTGTATCCTGAAACATTGCTGAAATCTTCTATTAGTTTCAGTAGTTTTCTTGTGGATCCTTTGGAGTTTTCTGTGTATAAGATCATATCATCTGCAAATAGAGATACTTTGACTTCTTCTCTACCAATTTAGATGCCCTTTATTTATTTATTTTTTTTTCTAGTCTAATTGTTCTGGCTAGGACCTCCAGCACAATGTTGAATAAGAGTGGTGATAAAGGGCATCCTTGTCTGGTTCCCATTCTCAAGGGGAATGCTTTCAAAGTCTCTCCATTTAGAATGGTATCAGGGCTATGCTGGCTTCATAGAATGAGTTTGGGAGTATTCCATCCTTTTCTACGCTCTGAAATACCTTTAGTAATACTGGTGTTAACTCTCTCTGAAAGTTTTGTAGAATTCTCCAGTGAAGCCATCTAGGACAGGGTTTATTTTTGTTGGGAGTTTTTTAATTACCTTTTCAATCTCATCTTTTGTTATGGGTTTATTCAGTTGTTCTACCTCTGTTTGTGTTAGTTTAGGTAGGTAGTGAGTTACTAGAAATTTGTCCATTTCCTGTAGGTTTTCAAATTTGTTAGAGTACAATTTATCACAGTATTCTGTTATGATTCTTTTAATTTCAGTTGGGTCTGTTGTGATATCACCCATCTCATTTCTTATACAGTTTATTTGCTTCCTCTCTTGTTTTTCTTTTATCAGTTTGGCCAATGGTTTATCAATTTTGTTGATCTTTTCAAAGAATCAGCTTTTTGTCTTGTTAACTCTTTCAATTGTTTTTCTATTCTCTATTTCATTAATTCTGCTCTAATTCTTATTATTTTCTTTCTTCTGGTGCTTGAGGGCTTCTTTTGCTGCTCTCTTTCTACTTGTTCCAGTTGTAGGGTTAATGTTTCAATTATGGCCCTTTCTTCTTTTTGTATGTGTGCATTTATTGTACAAACTGACCACTGAACACTGTTTTTGCTATGTCCCAAAGATTCTGGTAGCATGTGTTTTCATTCTCATTTGATTCTATGAATTTCTTTATTCCATCTTTAATTTCTTCTATAACCCAGTTGTTTTTGAGCGAGGTGTTGTTCAGTTTCCATGTGTTTGACTTTTTTTCCTTGCTTTTTCTGTTATTGGTTTCTATTTCTATGGCTTTATGGTCAGAAAAGATGCTTTGTAATATTTTGATGCTTTGGATTTTGTTAAGGCTTGCTTTATGGCTATGGCCTAATATGTGGTCTCTTCTGGAGAATGTTTCATGTGCATTGGAAAAGAAAAGTTTATTTGGCTGCTGTTGGGTGGAGTGTTCTGTATACGTCTATGAGATCAAGTTGGTTGATTGTAGCATTTAGATCTTCCGTGTCTTTGCTGAGCTTCTTTCTGGATGTTCTGTCCTTCACCAGAAGTGGTGCGTTGAAGTCTCCTACTACTATTGTGGAACTGTCTATCTCTCTTTTCAACGCTGTTAGAGTTTGTTTTATGTATTTCAGACCCTTGTCATTGGGTGCATAAATATTTTTTATAGTTATGTCCTCCTGGTGTATTGACCCTTTAATCATTATATACTGTCCTTCCTTATCCTTTGTGGTGGATTTTACTTTAAAGTCTATTTTGTCAGAGATTAATATTGCCACTCCTGCTCTTTTTTGAGTGTTGTTTTCTTGATATATTTTTTTCCATCCTTTGAGTTTTAGTTTGTTTGTTTTTTTAAGTCTAAGGTGTGTCTCTTGTAGGCAGCATATAGATGGATCATGTTGTTTTTTCTTCAATCCAATCTGCCACTCTCTGTCTCTTCCTTGGTGCATTTAGTCCATTTACATTCAGTGTAACTATTGATAGGTATGAGTTCAGTGCTGTCATTTTGATATCTTTTTTTGTGTGTTGTTGACAGTTTCTTTGTTCCACTTAATTTTCTGTGCTGAGTTATTTTTATTTATATATTTTCTTTTTATCTTTTGGACTGTTGTTGATTTTGTATTTGCTGAGTCTTCATATTTTTCTTTCTTTTTATTTTGATGTGTCTCTCTGTTGCATACTTTGTGTTCTTTCACAAAAATGCTCCAATATGCTCACGAGATACGTAGTTCTAGCTCATATACAAAGACACTAAGGATCATAATATTTAAGTAATTAGCCCACCATTCTTCTAATTATGAAGGTAGAAAGGTACTGATCCCTTTGACAACTTCCTTTCCTTCATCCCCCAAGTTCAACCAATTGTAAAGTTGAAGCAATTGTAAATCTTTAATATTCTCAAATTCACTCGAATTTTTCCATTTTCATAGCCATTGCATTAGTTTAGCTCACTGTCACTGGCCACCTGTGTTACTGCCACATTCTCCTACTTGGTCTTCCTAACTCAAGTACTCTTTCCCTACAATTCCTTACACTGCTACTAGGTTAAACAAAATGAATACTTAATACTTAGAGTAAATGAAATACTTAGACTCTCTAGTGTCATATAGAGAAAGAAATTGTTCTTTTTCTTTATCATCCTCATTGTTGCTATCATCAAGAAAGTCATTCTTTCTTTAATGTGATGCTTTAATATCATTTAAGGGAAGTAAGTGGTTAACACACATTCTGTCATTCTGCCTCAAGCCTCATACATCACAAAACCACTTTGCAAAATCCACTAGAATACAATACCACAGGAAACCTCAGGAAGGTCTTCCAAGGGAGACAACAGAGAGAGAAAGAGCATATTGTTCAGGAAATTAGAGTAAATCAAATATCAGGAAGACCATTTCCCATGACTAAAATGAGTTAGCTATACCAACCAAAACACACAGATAACTCTCCATCAACATGTGGCTCTGTCATTAGAAGCAAATTATGTATTTGTGAAGACGATATGATGATAAGAAGGAATTTATGGGATTATGCTTTGAAGGCAAGATATTACAGAAGTTGTGCTCATGGCCAGAAGCAGTCTTTCAGATATTACTGAATAATACAGAGCTTATCACATTTATAAACATCCTGGACTATAACATTTCAATGAGAAAAACTAATAGCATAGCAGAGAATATAAGAAGATAAACTGTGTCAATGAACTGCCTGTTTGTTCCTGTCCTGAGGCTGCCATGTATTTGCTATTGTCTTAGTCATCTAGTGCTGCTCTAACAGAAATACCACAAGTTGATGGCTTTCACAAAGAGAAATTTATTTTCTCACAGTCTAGTAGGCTAGAAGTCCAAATTCAGGGCATCAGCTCCAGGGGAAGGCTTTCTCTCTGTGTCGGCTCTGGAGGAAGGTCCTCGTCTTCATCAGTCTTCCCCCGCACTAGGAGCTTCTCTGCGCAGGAACCTGAGGTCCAAAAGACGCGTTCTGCTCCCGGTGCTTCTTTCTTGGTGGTATGAGGTCCCCAATTCTCTGCTTGCTTCCCTTTCCTTTTATCTCTTGAGAGATAAAAGGTGGTGCAGCCCAAACCCTAGGGAAACTCCTTTACATTGGATCTGGACTGTGACCTGGGTAAGGGTGGTGTTATAATCCCACCCTAATCCTCTTTAACATAAAATTACTATCACAAAATGGAGGATAATCACACAATACTGGGAATAGTGGCCCAACCAAACTGATGTACACATTTTTGGGGGGACATAATTCAAACCATGACAGCTATGAAAGCTTAGTCAAGTTATTCTGTGTGATTCTCTGTGATTGAATTCCCTCATCTGTAAAATGTGAATACTTAAAACCCCTCCTTTCACTTTAGGAAATAAGGACCCAGTGACATGACTATTTATTGAGGACCTCATTCTCAGTAAAGGGATAAATTTAACTCTTTGACCTAGACCACTCAACTCCTCGTTTGACATTCTTTCAAATAAATTACGTTATCTTAGCAAATGCCCATGGTGTTCAACATTTTCCTTGAGTGTAAGCAGGAAAAAGGGACTCTTTTCCTTGAAAGAAAGCAGAGGAAGCCAATAATACATAGCAAAAGACTGAGATTAGAATTGTAATCCATGTCTCCTCTTCTGAAAGTTGTCTCCTTGCCTACAAAGTGATGAGATATGACTTTTGGGTATATTATACATAAATATGTATTTTCATAACTTCAAGATGAGTCATAACCTTAATTTCAAATTTATGATCAGCAGACACAAACTTGCACCACATTATCATCAAAATCCTAATATGTGCATCCATTTAAATGATCTAAATACAAAAGACTCAAGACATTTTCCATAAGTTTTTCATTATTCTTGGAACATTGTACTTTTAATTCCAGCGTATCAATACGCAACTGGGGCAGAACAATTATTTTGGAAGGAAAGAAAAAAAAAAATCTTTGTTAGTTACTATTAGGTTATTACATCAAGGAGAGTCATTTCCACAGCAAAATCTATGTATCTACAAAAATATACCAACTATTTTGAAAGTATAAACAAAAGAGAAAATTATGTAGAAGTCGGCAAAGTTTCAAACCCACTGTAGTACTGAGAGAGAAAAGAAAATATGTCACAAATGTTGCTCAAACGGCTCATTCTCTGTTGATATGTGAAGCATCTGAGACCTTATAGAAAATCTTAGTTTCTAGAAGGATTAAAAAATACAGGTTTAGAGTATTGTTGGGTACTTTTAGCATTTCGTCAATTAATCCTATAGATGGATATAAAGAGTTCCAAAGTACTGGTAAAAATAATTTAATGTCTGGATATTTTCAAGCTTCAAAACAGAAGAAAAGAGTTTGTTGGATAGTATTTTCCACTGCAATCACAAAGTTCTGTAAGACGTCCCTCACGTGTAGTGATGCGTGCGTCTTCTCTCTCGTGGAATGTAAGCTACAATGCGTAGAGACAAGCCAATATTGTTAGCATGTCTGATTGCCTGTCACCGTCAATCTTAGGGGCAACAGAGAAATCACTGCTAACGACTTCAGAGTTTGCATGTACTGCACTTACTTATTACTGGAAAGAATAAAATATAATGAACCTGATATGGTCAAGGAATGCAAGGAATAAAATATTTCTTTCAGACTGTGGGCAAGCAATGGAACAAATGAGATTTATGGCAGAGTTGGATACATGATTTATAGTTTAGTTTTTTCTTCATTTAAAAGAGGAAATTAAAACCACACTTGCACATGATTCAATCTTTGATCACTAGAGAATAGTTGCTGAGAATTAATTATTATAAAGTTGATTACCCTTGTTCACCCCAGGTGCTGCATCACAGTATCTTCCAACTTAGTGTCCCAGGGGAAAGAGAAAATGTTTTGTTATTGTCAAAATTTTGCAGGGAAAAAGAAATCTGGCATTTGGAGTTTCACTGAGAAATCATTTATTACTTAAGGAACTAATTGAATAATCTCATGGAAAGAACATTGTTCAAAGAAAGACCCAGATTAAATTGTTTGCAACTTTTTACAGGCTCTGAGGGGTGTGGACCTTTATTCTTTTCATCATCTATGAGCCTAGAATCGAATGCTTAAAGTTATGCATAAAGATTTCCAGAACTTCAGGTATAACACTTCCCAGTTTATTTTGTAAGTAAATGTGGAAAATCTTTAGTTCAATTAGCCCCCATTTAAGGCATGAAAACCATTGCAAGACAATGGCAAGCTGTAATAATGAATCACTTGGGAGGGTTCTAAGATATGCCAAATAAGCAATCTGTTTATAAGATGTTGAAAAAATATTGCAAAACAAATACAATAAAATACATGCATATAATGAATCATAAGAAACAAACACCCTTTGAAAAGAATGTTTAGAAACCTACTGAGCAGAAGTTTTATAAAATTATAACAAAATATAAATCACGGAAGAAAGAAATATTCTAAATACATTTAATAATGCGGTCAAATATTATTCCTAAGGAATGCCAAAATCTAAGATGTTTTACATATTTACACCTGTAAATTGAGGACTGGTGGTTGTAGAGCACTCAAATATGATAAGGGACATCAATGATGTTGCAACACAGGACAGATTGTTTTAACAGAGTAGGCTGGCTCCTTAGATGTTTTCCCAACTGAAATATTTAAAATTTGTTTTTTCTTGTAGTCTCTTTATAGATGATGTTATGGATTGAATTTGTTGCTGTTTTTGTTATTAGATGCCATCAAGTCAGTTCCAACTCATAGCAACCTTATGTACAATAGAATTAAAAGCTGCCCAGTCGTGCACCATTCTCACAATCGTTGTTATATTTGAACCTATTGTTGCAGCTACTGTGTCGATCTATGTCACTGAGGATCTTTCTCTTTTTCGCTGATCTTCTATTTTATCAAGCATAATGTCCATCTCCAGGGATTGGTCCTGCCTAATAACATGTCTAAAGTAAGTGAGATGAACTCTCACTATCCTTTCTTATAATGGTCACTCTGGCTATACTTATTATGGCTCCCTCCTCTCCCCACAAAAAATGTGTTGAAATCCTAACTGATGGTACCTGTGAACTTGACCTTGTTTGGAAATAGGGGTTTTGAATATGTTCCCAGTTAAGTTAACATGGATAACTCAAATCCAATCTTAGTGGCATCCTTATAAAGAGGAGAAGAGACAGAGAGAAGCAGTCTGAGGGAAGAGTTATGCTGCAGCTGCAAGCCAGTGGACACCTTGAACTACCACAAGATGGGAGAGGCAAAGCTCTTCTCCTACAGTCCTCAGAGAGAACATGATCCCAACCAACATCTTGAATTCGGACTTTTAGCCTCTAGAACTATGAGATAATAAATTTCTGTAGTTTTAAGCCACCTACTTTGTGGTACATTGTGACTGCAGTCCTAGGAAAACAAGGAAACTAAGACAGATGACTAGACACAAGACAATATTTGTGAGTAGAAGAGGGACAAGTCTTTAAAGCAGTTGGATATTAGTGATTAGGAATTAGGATTCCTCAGATTGCAAGAGATACAAACATAACTCAAAACAGCTTAAACAAAAACAGAAAATGTGTTGTCTCAAGTAATTTCATCCATAAATGGATCCAAGAGCTTAGACAAAATAACTGGAATTCTCTTTATCTCTCATTTTCCCTCTGTAGGTCTCACTCTTTCTCCAAGGATGCGTCTGTCTCTCAGGTCTACTTTCTGCGACAGTGTAATTCTCCAGCAGCTGTGTCTATGTGTTGGCAAAGGAAGAACATTGCTTCTCTTAGCTGCATAGTTTCCTATTTTTGGTGATCTCAAGGAAAACATGTAGCCCTTTCCTGGAAGTTCAGCAAAACCCTAAGAATTGTTGACATTGACCTGGGCTGAGTCATTTTAATATTTGAATTAATTTCTGCGGCCCATAATGGAATAATAATGACTGGCAAACTGAATGGGTCCTGTGTGCTTCTCCACTCACACCTCAGGGACTGCAAATGTGATAAAGGCGGTCCCCAAAGAAAAAAAAAATCAGCATGCCATCTGCAAAGAACGTGGAAGCAATGCCCAGCAGGAAAACGTCAACAGATATTCACTACAAGCAAATTCAGAATTTTTTCCTAAAGTATGTTACTTTTACAATTACCATCCATTAAACTACTTGGAAAGAATACAAGGCATTCCAGGAAAGAACATACAATCATTAATTTCTATTAACTATTAATTTAATTTACAGCCAGAATACTCCTTAGAAGCAAGGATGGTAAGACTTGATCTCAATTACTTTGGATCAATCTCTGGAGATGGATATTATGCTTGGTAAAAGAGAAGGTCAGCAAAAAAGAGAAAGACCCTCAACAAGATAGATTGACCCTCAACGAGATAGATTGACACAGTGGCTGCAACAATGGGCTCAAACATAGCAATGTTTGTGAGGATGGCACAGGACAGGGTAATGTTTCTTCCTGTTGTACAGTGGGTAGCTATGAGTTGGAGTCTACTCGATGGCACCTAGAAGCAATAATATTAATTTACTTAAGCCTTTTAAAATACAATTTGGTGTCACTGCTAGAGTGTGTGTGTGTGAGTGTGTGTGTGTGTTTTACGTGTTTTCTGATACATATGAATAGGGGAGTTTTTTTTTTTTTCTTTTATTGTACTTCAGGCGAAGGCCCACAGAACAAATAGTTTCCCATTCAACAGTAGTACACATATTCTTTTATGACATTGGTCAACAACCACACAACATGTCAACCCTCTCCCTTCTCCACCTTTTTTTTTTTAGTGAAAAATATACGTAGCCAAAGATACACCATCCCAAAAATTTCTACATGCACAGTTCAGCAACATCGACTACGCTCTTCCGATTGTGCTACCATTCTCACTTTAGATGAAGACCCACAGAACAAAATAGTTTGTCATTTAACAGTTAGTACACATGTTGCCCTATGACAATGGTTAACAACCTCACAACACATCAACATTATCCATACTCAACCTTGGGTTCCCTGTCACCAGCTTCCCCTTCCCCTTCTGCCTTCTGGCCCCTGTCCCTGGACTGCTGTACTTCATTAGTCCCATTTGGTTTTATGGAGCTGTCCATTCCCAGGCTAAACTGTGAACCTCGCAGATGACTTCACCACTGAGCTAAAAGGGAGTCTGGGGCCATAGTCTCGGGGTTTCTCCAGTCTCCTTTAGGCCAGTAAATCTGTTTTTTTTTTTTTTATGTGAGTTAGAATTTTGTCCTACATCCTTCTCCAGCTCTGTCCAGAACCCTCTTCTGTGATCCTGATTACAGCAGTCAGTGGTCGTAGCTGGTCACTAGCTAGCTGCACTGGACTCAGTCCAGTGGAGGCCTTGGTAGCTGTGTTCCACCAGTCCTTCAGACTAATCTTTTCCTTGTATCCTGTTCTCTTCATTCTCCCATGCTCCCGAAGGGATGAGACCAGGGGAGTATCTTAGATGGCCGCTCACAAGCTTTTAAGACCCCAGACACTTCTCGCCAAGGTAGAATGTAGAACATTGTCTTTATAAACTGTGTTATGTCAATTGAGCTAGATGTTCCCCAAGACCATGGTCCCAAGAGCCCTCCATCCAGCAATTCAGTCCCTCAGGGAGTTTGGATGTGTCTGTGGAGATTCCATCAACTTTCCTTGTACAGGTTTTGCTGATTTTCCCAGCATTGTGTACTGTCTCACCCTTCACCCAAGATACCACTTATCTATTGCCTATTTAGTATTTCACCCCCACCCCTCCCATCCTTGGTAACCAACAAAGATTATTACTTTTTGTGTGTGAACTTCTTCATGGGTTTTTAAAATAGAGGTCTCATACAATATTTGTCCTTTTGTGATTGACTTATTTCACTCAGCATAATGTCCTCCAGTTTCATCCATGGTATGAAATGGTTCACAGATTCATTGTCGTTCTTTCTCGTTGCATAGTACTCCATTGTGTGTATGTAGCGTTGTTTCTTTATCCATTCATCTGTTGATGGGCATCTAGGTTGTTTCCATCGTTTTGCTATTAGAACAAGGCTGCCATGAACATAGATGTGCATATGTCTATTC